>NC_089525.1:1795080-1990094 GCF_963924715.1 Thunnus thynnus | reverse complement strand
CGGTGGAATGATTTGCTGTAAAGCCATACGATGTAGACCAAAATTGCTTGTATTAACAAATGTTGTTTGTTGTTTAATGACAACTTTCTCAGCAACCTTTGAGAGTACTGGCAGTATACTTATTGGTCTGTAGTTACTGGCTTCAAGGCGGTCTCCAGATTTAAAAATAGGCGTGACAATGGCACATTTCAGGAAAGGAGCTGTGTTTAAAAGACAAGTTAATGAAATGAGCAATAGGGGGAGTTAAAATATCTTTAGTGATTTGACAAACACAGTGTCAAATTGGAAAGCACCTCTACTTTTGGAGCTTTTTAAGGACCTGATGATTTTGTTTACTTGTAACTCATTAGTCTAATAATGACAGTTGCATTGGGAAAAAATGTTAATGACTTTATCCTTCTTTTACAAGTTTATTTTTCCTCCAGTGTTTAGAGGCTGGTACGGATTTACAAAAAATGGACTTCAGAGACACTCAAGGTTGCAGACTTGGGTCTAGAAAAAAGCACCACATACCTCTAATCGATAGGAACAAGTCTTTCTCTACAAACAGCGTGGATGGTAATGCAGCTTTTACACCTGATAAAGTGCTTTTGAGTATCTGTCTTGGTTGGTGAAAGGTTAATAAGTGAGCTGAAAATGATCCAACAAGGAGGTTTCTGTACTGAGGCAGAGAATGCACTGGGTCTTTGATACAGTATGCTGCAGTAAATACCTGTATTACTGAATGTATGGCTTTTCAAAATAATGTCTCCACCTCCATAAGGACTATGTAGAAATTCTGTTAGCATTTCACTTTTCAACCCTGCCTTTTAATAAGAGCTACACATTTAGCAGAAAGTGAGTCTCACATGGACACTCCAGGATTGATCCAAGCTCCAGCTCCATGATCACCGCCAGATAAATTTAGTAACTACTAGCTAGTTTCAAACTAGTGATTTACTAAATGAGGCTGCACCATTAAAACTTAAAGATCCCCCCAGACATTTTTTAAGATATACAGTACTGTGCAAAGGTTTTAGGCACTTTAGATGTTTAGATTCTTATCCGTAATGCAATACCATCAAGAAGATGTCTGATTGGTCCCAAATTTATTCTGCTGCATGGCAATGAGCCCAAACATCCAGCCAGAGTCATAAAGAACTATCTTCAGCAACAAGAAGCACAAGGAGTCCTGCAACAGATGGTATGGTATGGCCCCCATAGAGCCCTGATCTCAACATCATGGAGTCAGTCTGGGATTACATGAATAGACAGAAGCAGCTGAGACGCCTAAATCCACAGAAGAACTGTGGAAACTTCTCCAAGATGCAGGAACAACCAACCTGCCAAGTACCCGAAAAACTGTGTGCAGGTGTATTGAGGAGAACTGCTGCTCACACCAAATATCGATTTCATTTCAGTTTCTTCCCTTTACTGAAGTTTGTATCAAATTAATCAATGAATTAAAACTATTTATAGCATTATTTTTACTTTACTTTTAGTGCTGTGTCAAGCTGGTGTAACTGGTAGGCCAACTTGGTCAAGTATTAAATTACTTGCCAACGATTGTGATAATTAATTAATTGTTGTGAGTCATTTTTAAGAAAGAAATGTCCTCCGATTCTAGCTTTTCAAATGTGAATATTTTCTGGTTTCCTCTAGGACAGTCAACTGAATATCTTTGGGTTGTGGGACAAAAGAAGAATGATAATGAAAACAATCGTTAGCTTTCACCCCACTCCAGATGATTAAAATCCAGACTATTAAAATCAAGTTTAATAAAAGTCTATTAAAAATGTTCTTGAAACCAACCATTTTTCTCCAAACTTTGATTTTTAAGAACGCTGACTCAAATTTTCATAATATACAGTATATATTGACCATGTGGTATCATCTCTGTACTGCAGTCAGCTGCATTTGTGATCTATCAAATTGTCTGACGCAGGCAATGTGTGGCACAGAACTACCTTGTGGAAAGGCAGCTGGAATTGTGTATAATGGGATGAAAAGTAAGGCAAGTTCACATTTTCCATCTACATCATAAGAGAGAATCTGATGCAACTCTCCCCTGGATCCATCAGCTGGTCTGACACACCAGTCGTTGCATTTCTTTACTCGACTGTAATTACGGCTGGTAAAAACAAGATCTTGGTGAATCATTTTCTTGTTTGAGATGATTTCATTTGGAGGCTGTTTGCCTGCTGCACCAAAAGCCTGACACTCAGCCTGTGTGAGATGTTTGACTTGTCCACTATCCACAGAACAGTGGTATTGTGGCATTTTTTGTCATTTTGAACCTTTGACTAATTGGCCATTTGACTACAGAAACCAAAAACATGGTGACTCATTCTGTTTTTTGATGCAAAATATGGAATGGATCTGTGGAGCAAAAATTTGCCCACAGTCTGCACAGGAATATCCTTTGTGCCTTGCAACAACTTGAGAAGACTCCTGTTAGCACTTTCAAAAACAAAGGCATAGTGTGCCCATAAGGGATCCAACAACTTCACAGACATTTGAGGTCATGGCAACCTCCCCAAACAGTGCTTCAAATCTAATTACAAATTCTAACAGCATCTCATCTGCTTGGTTGACCTCCTCAAAATTAACATCCTCTTACAAAAGCATGTAGATTGCTGAAACAAGAAGGCAAATGTGCTTTGTGTATTTTACATCTATAAGTCCTTCCAGACATGGCAATCTATAAAACCGCAGGGCCCTCCACTCTTTCCATTATTTGAAATCTGAGATTGGTCTGGGGCATCGAGTGATAAGGTGTGGTGGTTTGATATTTTGTAATCTCTCATTCAATACTCTTGATGTACTTGGGTCACCAATGTAATATGGTTCATCTGTGCTCTCAAGTAGAAGAGCCGCATGCAGCCTTGCAACACCCAACAAGACAGCATGCATATAATCAGGGACAAAGCCCCACACAATATCAATGCGTGGCATATTAATCAAAGGAGATAGCCCTTTTACTCCCCTTACATTTTTTCTTTAGGATGAGAGCTTCCTCCATGTCATTTAACATACTTTCTGTGTCTCAATCAGGTTAATATGTATCTGTGATAGTGTATTTCACTTTAAAATTTACACCTGTGCCTGGTTGGAGGCAGAAACCACCATACCTGTTGAATTGTGAACAGTTCTGCATTGCTGGTCCGGCCTTGGAATCAACACAGCAACAGACACTCAAAACTCTGCTGATGACAGATCCCCTTCCTTTCTCCATGACACTCCCTTGTTTGCAAGCACTTTTACTTGATCTACAAAAGGCTTAAAGGGGAGGTATTATGCTTTTCCTTATTTTCAGACATATATATAATGTCACAATGTCGGATATTCATGTTAAAAGTGGCCGACGTGTCAAATAACGAGGTAAATGTATGTAGCAGTAATCCCTGTGAGCAAAAAGCAGCAGCTTCAGACTGCTCTGAACGCTTGGTTTCCAACGTTTTTTTTCTACTTTCGGCCGAGCTGACTTCAGTTCGTGACGGATTTCTTTATATGGACAACTGCTATGTGCACAGTGCTCAAGTTCACTGCTCCGCTCTGGGAGTAGTTACGCCAAGCCACGACACCATTACACAGCACAGCAAAGTAAAAGTAAAGTAGTTTACCTGTTGGAGGTGTACTGGTTGTCTGCAGCTCTTCATAAAACATTTCCCTGTGGCTGTTTCTGCTTGTACTAGTCCTCCCTGCGTTATTTCTAACTGATCCGCTGACCAAATAGCTCCATATGTTGTTGTTTTTGACGGGTTTTTAGCGCCGCTAATGAAGCTCCACTAATTCAGTGAGGAACACGTTTTTACTTCCTGTAAATTCTTCACAATAAAAGTCTCCCATTAGTCAGTCATTTAGAAGCTTTTAATTTGAAACGGCAAAGCAGGAAATTCGGTTTGCATTGACGTAAAGTTACACAACTCTGATACGTAAAGCTGGCCAATCAGAACAGAGTGGGCTCATCATACTGAGGGGCTGCATAAAGGGCCAGTTTAAGATAAATAAGGAGTTTTTTGAACTTTGAATCATGCAGAGCTACTCTAGTGGGGTCCAAAAATAAAAATTTAGAGCTGAAATGAGAATTATAGGTCCTCTTTAAGAAAAACATGCATCTGAGTCTCTGTTGATCCAAACCACAACCCAGCCAACATCACATGTTTGAACTTAGTGTTTGATGGCAGCTTATTGAGGTGAAGGTGAATGAGCCAGATGGAAAATTTGGATGACTTGCAAAGAGGTGAACCATCTGAGTTGAACGTTTATGACAGGTTGTTAGGATCTGATAAAATTTCAACTGGTGCTGACAGCACTTTGTACAGGTCACCTGTCAATGTTTTCTGCTTTGCCTGGCCTATTCACCCTGTAGCTCAAATTGCTCGGTAGCTCTGGAGTTTTAGGGATGTATTGAATCTGTGGAGCTATTGGGACACTGATAAAGAAGCTCCCATTGTTTAGGGAGTTTGGGTCAACTGGTGAATTACATCCTATACAATGAGTGACACTGTTCTCTAGCACATCATTTTGACTTCCCAAATTGGCTTTACAGGTACAAGTAAAAATGAAACAATCAATCCATTTTAATTTATATAGCGCCAAATCGCAACAAAAGTCATCTCAGGGCACTTTTCACATAGAGCAGGTCTAGACCATACTCTTTAATTTACAAAGACCCAACAATTCCCACATGAGCAAGCACTTGGCGACAGTGGTAAGGAAAAACTCTCCTTTACTTTGTCCATGTTATTTTTAAACACTTTGTTAAAAGCATATTTTGACCCTGGTACAACATTTTGTCCAAATAAGTGATTGATAAGTTTTAGCAAATCATCATACCCAGTTAATTGATGCCTTGCAGCATAGGTCAAGATCATCAGTAACACCTCCGCCCTTGATGTTGTACCTGTGGCCATCAGAGATGTGTCCAAAATCTATTAAAACACATGACTGAGCCACACCACCGCACTGCAATGTTCCTTCACCCCAAAAGGCAATGGCTAGACAAATAACAGTGATAAAATTTGAACCCTCAGGAGAGTAGTTTCTTGTATGTCACATGCCACTGTGCATGCATAGGAACGAGGTTCTGTTTAGAGCTAAGCTAGGTTGTTGTGTTAAATATCAATAACCTCTTGACTTTATGCCACATTGTAAATCATAAATAACTTAAGTACAAAGTCAAGAGGTTGTGATATGTAGCACAATAAGCTAGTGAAGCTCTGTAAACAGAACCGTGCTCCTGAAAAGGAATGAATGCAACGATGTGGCTCATGGTTGGTTTTGCTCTCACATGTCGCAATTGTATCAGAGTAGAAGTGTCATTATGATCAAAAGATTTAATTCTGAAAATGTACCTCATTTGCAAGATGTCATCTCTCATGTCCTGGTACACCTGTCACATGCTGTAAGTAATCTGAGTGGACCTTATCCTTGTAAAGGAGATGACATGTAAATCACTACATTAAAAAGGACATGACATGTACAATTATACAATGACTATAGAGAATGTACCTCAATCACAAGCCGCTGACTTGCATGTGCAGTCTGATCTATGTATCTGAAGAGACCTTGTGTTCCTCTTGAAAAAAGATGGTATTATATTTGATCGATCAGCTTGCTTTCATAAGGTATAATCCATGATGAGGTGGGAGTAATGTAGGCAGGGACTCAGAGTTGACAATTTTGTATGGCTGTAACTAGGGGTGCAATGGATCACAAATTCACGGTTCGGATCGTAGCACGGATTTGAGTCACAGATCAGATCATTTTTCGGATCAACAAAAAAAAAAAACAACATTCAAGATGCTCAATGTTTAAATAAAATCTTAAAATATATGCAATATTCAATGCTCAACTGTGAAATTAAATTGTAATATTAGGCATGACACCTTCCTTTTTCACAGTAGTGAATGAAACAACAGCCTGTGTCCACATCATCAAAACTTGATGATAACTTATAAACATGAACACACGTCTTGTCCTAGAGCTTAGTTTGTTGAACGAGTCACCAAACAAACATTCACCGGGGAAAAGTGCACCACTAACGTCAGTTAGCAGCTAGATAGCTTATTAGCTGCTCAGCTGCAGCATATTAAACAGCAGGTAAACATACCTGCAGATGTCACTTCAGACCCGTTAAATGCTGGTTTGGTCGTTACTCTTCAAAATCCCTGTTAGCGACACGCTGTCTGTCTATGACTTGTACCTACAGCAGTTTGTTTACTTTGTCTTAAATTAGACATTACATTTTTCAATTAATCTGTGGTTCACATGCGTGCCGAACCGTGGGGGGGGTGATTCATATGGATCATGGACCAACTACATTCCGTTACACCACTAATTGTAACTATCATTTTCATTATTGATTAATCTGTTGATTATTTTCTCAATTAAGCCATTAGTTGTTTGGTCCATAAAATGTCAAACAAGTGAAAAATATTGATCACTGTTTCCCAAAGCCCAAGATGACATCCTCAAATATGTTATTTTCTCCTGACTAAGAGACCTCAACCCAAAGATATTCAGTTTACCATCACAGAGGACTAAAGAAACCAGAAATTCACATTTAAGAAGCTGGAATCAGAGAATTTGGATTTTGAATTTTCTTCTTAAAAAACAACAACAACAAAAAAAAAAAAAAAACTTGAAATATTCATTGATTATCAAATAGTTTGCTATTAAATTAATAGTTTAATAGTTAAACTAATTGACTTATTATTGTAGCTCCACTGTTCTGTTTGTATACCATGTTTAACTTGGATTTAAAATAATTCATATATTTTTACTCAATACAGAGCCTACCAATTTAGTATTCATTGGTGAGTATAACAAAATATAACAACCTAAGAAAGACATTTGTTGCAGGATCAGGATAATACAAAAGATAAAAGGATACATACCTCAATTACAGCCTGTTGACAAATTCTTCTATGTATATTTTGGTATTTCTCATCTACTGCAAAGGCTCCATGTATTTTTAGTACTTTTGTTTTGGCATCTAAACAGTAAAACACTGTTGCATGAACATGATGGTCATTTTCAACATCCTTCTATTGTACATTGAGGCTTCTAATTTAACACATACAATGGCCAATGTAAAGTAACACCCAAATTATGGCGTCTCATCATCTACATTATGAAGTGCACCATTAAAAGCACCATGTCCCTGATCAAGACATGTCAAAATCTGTTTGACTGAAATCCCACAAAACGGTGCTTCACACCTGTGGTGGCCTACACAGGCAGAAATCAGGAAGCAACATGGGAAGATTATGGACATCATCAGTCAGGTATGTACTGTCAATGCAGCAAATGATTTTGTGTAAAAATGGTTAGATGGCTAATTATGTAGTGTCAATATCAGCATGTAGAAAAGGTAACCTGTCCAGCCACTTGTTTGTCTGAAAAAATTATCTGTGCGCTGCTCAAAAACAATGGACAATTTAAAACTATTGCACCGATGTGTTTTTTAAATATCAGTTTCAGGATAACCCCAGATTTCAGATAGAGGTAGTGGATGATAAAAGGATATTGATGTTGCTAATTTTCTTTTCTTTTCTCTTCATTTATAATAAAGATCCGCTAAATTGGAGAACTGTAAATGTGAACTGGAACAGGAGGTGGTCACTTACAGAAACGCAAACTTAACATTTCAGCAAAATCTTGATGAATTGCTGAAACAGGTCTTTTCTCAGAGTGAGTACATTTGTTTTTAATTACAAACAAATTGTTTTAAGCATAATGGTAGTTTTTGGTAATTTAGCTTGTCTAACTTTTTATTAGAATCCTCATCAGCTACTACAATAAAAGACACAAACAGGCTAGATCTGCAGTGTACTGAAATTTGTACCTCTACACAATCAGCCCATCAGGATGGGCTCACATATAACCAATTAAGGTGCAGTCACATCGAAATTCACTCTCTGCTCATTTCTGTGAGGAAGGGGAGAAACACTCACTTGTGAACTTTCTCTTCATTTTTCATCCATCAACTATTTTTTATTTATTCTGGTGTGTAGTAAGTGTTACAGTCTCACAGGGCTGCTATCATTGCTACAGATGTTTAGTTTTACTAATGATAGATATCCTTCGTCATGTTAATCAATACTATTGTTGACCTTTTCTGCTACCCCTTTTCTGTGTTGTATATCCACATTCTGTGGAGAAAGAGCCAGTGACCTCTCGACACTTTGAGCCATCCATTACACCACCAGCAATCCACAACCCCACATCAGAGAGGCAGCCACTTCAGTCGACACATTGTACAAGCCTTTTGGGAAAAAAAATGATGAGAAGGTACATATTTTTTCCATAGGTTTTTGAGCCATTTTTTTTAACTGTTTGCTCCCAAATTGGTATCCAAATCAGTAGTGAGTGAATGAGTACCCGTGTAAGTCCTTAGGCACAAAGACTCTCCACAAAATCCATGACCATTTTGTCAGGTTACTGGACTAACAGACAAACATAGAGTCACACAAGACAGAGACAATAACAGACCTCTCAGATCGGCCCAGCCTTTGTTGCTGACCTCCAGAGCGGAGGTGTTCAGAGGACCTGTTCATGGTTTCATTAGTTCAGTTCGTATTTAAGTCCTGGTTTTCAGGTCAGTTTTATCAGATCCCGTTTGTGCTGTGTTCTGTTTCAGTTTTGCTTTTGCCTGCACAAACCTTAAATAAAGAAGTTATTCTTCAGCCTCACTCAGCCTGCAGTCTCCTCCGTTTGGGTCCACCTCCTCCGCTCCACCTAACAAACCTATCAATGGTGCTAAAATCATCTGGGGATACAGAAATGTATAGTTGGGTGTCATCTCCCTAGCTATGAAACTCAATTGTATGCTTTCTGGTGAAATCACCAAGTGGTAGCATAGAGGCTAAAAAGGACCTGACCTAAAACAGAATCTTGTGGGGCCCAAAAGGTTATGTCTGTTTTCTCTGAGGAGTCGTCCCCCATGGACACAAAAAATTCTATCTCTGAAGTAGGCTGAAAATTCGCTGCACTTGGTATTTGAGAAAAAAAAACACATATAGAGGTGGAATTTATCAGGCCGTCAATGGTTGTAATAAGGAACCCAGGATTGTTGTGGTTCTTATGAGTTCAGAGAGGTGAGCCTACCTGGCATTTCTCAGCATCTTATTATATTCTGAAAGGTGATCACGTAGAATATTATAGTGGATCTGGAGTTTACTTTTCCTCCATCTACACTCAGCTTTTCAACAATTTATTTTAAGGTGTTGTTGACATAAATACACAAATCTCTGCAGGTCTTACTGGAGTCTGCTGTCCTGTTGCATGGAAGGCTGTGTGACCTGCTGGCTCAGAAGTCAAATGGGCGATGTTGCTGCCGAGCCAGGTCTCTGTAAACTTTCATAAACAGCAGTTCTGCAGCCTTTTCTGAGAGGATAGCCTGAGTTTTATGTCATCCATTTTGTTTGCTAGCAATCGGATATTGGTCAGGAAGATGCTGGGAAGTGGAACTTTGAAGGGAGTGCTGGTTAGCTTTGCATGTAGCCCGGGCCATTTTCCCCTCTTCTGTTTACACTCCCGACAGGGGCTGTGCTGCCACTGCGAGAGCGGTGAGCAGACAGTGAATAAACTCAAAACTAAGATAAAAACAAGGAAAAAATTAGCACTGTCTCAGGAGTCACAAAAGCCACTGCGTCCTGCATGCCACCATCTTTCCAATTTTAAAATGGTAAAGTGTGTGTCATTTGTGATAAATTGGGTAAAAGCAGCAAAACGCTGGTATGGTCTTTTAAGCCAGATATTTTCCTAGTGAATAACCATGTTGGGGAGCTCAGGTGTCCTCTCTGGCTCTCCCGGTTAGCTCCTGCCTCCCTCCCGGGCATCCTGTTCTCAGTCTCATGATTTGATTCCGCTTCTCTTCCGCCTGGCATCAAATTGCATTACTACTAGCCCAGTATGCACTACTGCACCAGGATATCAATACTGATAGCCGGCCATAATTACAATGTAATGTTTGAAAGAAACAGCCTCTGAATTAGACATTATCAATATTTATGCCACTGCTGATTTCATAAGCTCCTTATTTTAAGGTCACAGGGACACATTATGCTGAGTTATGGACTATGATAAAACAATAACTGAAGCACAAAGTGCTGACCTTACAGTTGTCCTTCCTTTTGCATTAACGGTGCTGATAACATGATAAAACATATGACCTGCACAAATATGACTGTTTGCTATTTAGAATACATGGAGAGCTAACAAGGTCCTGAACATTTGGTCCAGTGTTGCTGGTGCTGGCGTTCATTAAAATACCAGACCAAATAATCCAAATGTTACAGTGTAGCGCAAGGTGTCTGAATGACACTAGAGCCTGAAAGTAGTTAAAAAAATGACCAGGCCTGTCATTACATTGTCTAAAATTTAAATTTATAGTATTTACACAATGTTTCTGGTTCGATTCCAGTGAAAGACCCATGTTGAATGTTCTCATCCCTTCTTTCCAGACAGTATTCTCTCCAATTATGGCAAAAATGCATCAAACTATTCTTTAAAAATGAATTTGTTGTTGTTGTTGTTGTTTGTTTTTGTTTTTTTACACCATCATAGTTAGAAGTTTTCTTTAAAAACCTGAAGCCAAATCTCCATTCATACTATATGGGAAATTATTAACACCTACAAAAGTATAACTTTTTTGTATTTCCTTCTTTGCACAGAGATGCATTTCTTTAAAGTAACCATATTTTAATTTTGAACAACATGTCCTCTACTAATACCAACCATTTATTTTTATTTTTTATTTTAGCTGGATGCAACCAGACCAGATATTCACGTTGTGCATTTCTACTTTTGCCCATCTCTGACGAAAGAAACACAGGCATGTGACAAAAGTAACAGTTGGATAAATTGACCAAACAACAAGTATTTAATTTTTCTGGCATATAACGCTTATTAATGTTTCAGTTACTCCTCCAAGCAAATTACCATATTACTCTCAAATAAATTTATCGTGTTAAATATTGCAATTGTATGAAATTGGTGCAAACTCACCTTAGTGCATAATCTCTTATGAATAAGATTGGGTTGGAATATAAGATATTTAAACTGTCACAAATCCATACCTATCACATGCACTTAATCTCCAAATCATACCTTTATACCTATATACCCATATCTACCCAGTTAAGTAACTGATTTTGATTCAGAAAATATTTTGTAAACATCCAACCACAAAAAGTTCAAGTTGCCCTAAAGGCTTCAGTGCTAACATTTTGTTAACACACTAAGTAAAGGTAGTACAGTAAAGGTGCCAACTAGCCAGTTAAGTAAATGGATTTTTTTCTTAAAGTATGAAATATAACTAAATAAAAAGGTTATTGATATTTTTCTGATTCTTAACAGGACAATTCTAAGGAATGTTTTTATTGACTCTTGCTGTTGTGTGAGGACAGGTACAGCGCTGTCCTCATTTTTCCTCTTCACATATCTGTATAAGGTGGCTGTGCATACTCCATGAGCCTTGGCAGCATCTCTTACTTTTGTCCCTCCCCTGCCTCTATCAACTTTGCCCTGGCTAGCCCCATTGAGGGGCTAGCTTGATACATTAAACCTTTACTGATACTTAGCCTACGGATAGGCCTAACAGATGATATACATGTGCAGTCTTCGACAAATAAACATTAATTTAAAAAGAGAAAACATTTCCGTTTGGTATTTTTTACATACCAAGCAAAAAATCTGTTTTTCTACTGTAACTCTGGCGAAACTTATCAAATCACACTGATCTTCATCTGCAGACTCAGTGGTGGGATGTACCTCGTGTGGACTTCACAGCATGTTCCTGACTTCCGTGTTACAAGAGAAAAGGTCTGTGTTGCAACCGTCCGCCTGATACTTTCTACCCAGTCCTCCTACTTTTGGTTTGAGGCTATTTTTCCTGGTTTTGGCTTGGCCCCTTCATTCTAATGAAGGGAAATGTTAATGCTACAGCACACAATGATATTTTAGACAATGTGTTTCCAACTTTGTGTCAGCACTTTTTTGGTACTTTCCTGTTTGAACATGTGTGAAAAGGTTGTTCCTCTTCCTTTTCACTTTCCCAACATTACCGGTGTTTATTGTGTGTTAAATCATTAATTTCAGTCCAATGTTTCAGTCAATCTCTTAATTTATCAATTATGTTTCAGTTGAGTGGTTTGTCTCTCAAAAGGTTATGTTTTGTTGGAAGGGCCTCAGGTAATGTCCTTTTTCAGAAATGTTTTTTACTGTATTGTAATGGTAAGGCAGATCATCTTCATCAGTGATAGTAAAAATAGGTGCGCAATGTTAGGTGCTGTAAGCAGTGAGTCACTGGGCTCTGTCAAGTAGAGAAAGGAAAGTGCAAGTGTGGATAAACTGTGATTGTCAGTAGTAACAGAGAAATCCTATATTAATGTTGTTCTATTAGCTTTGATAGCTTTGTATCAGTCTAGCTCACCCTATACTAACCTGATGGTAGGTTTGTAATGAAAACCATTTGTGATAATTACACCAATAGATAATTATGATTTGTCATGTTCTCATCTAAAAATCATTATATTAATATTCTTTCCTTATAAATCTAAGAAAGCGAGACATTTGTATGTGAAACTGAATTGATGTTTGGTTCACCCTAAATTGTCTTGGTCATGATCCAGCCAACTGTGTAAACCTGCTCTTTAGCAGTTCCAGATTAATTTTAAGCCAGCTTCAAAGAACCACAAAATTCAGACTCATGTCAAATCATCAACGTTCTAATCTGGATAACTCAGTTATCCATGTACAATGCACGGGGCCTAAGGGAAACGGCTAGCCTGGCTCTATTTCAAATTAAAATATCCACCCACCAACACCTCCAAAGCTCACTAATGAACATGTCGTAACTCATTTGTTTAATCTGCACACAATCAGAAATGTAAAGATAGCAATTCATGGTTTTAGGGAGTTGTACTTGCTGGAGCTATTTGTTGACCAAAAACAATTTACTTCTTTGCAGCATGCCTTCTTATAGCAAAGTTTGCAGATAGGGCCTCTGCATGATTTGTCCAAATGTGATTTTAAGTTTCTTTTAAAGTTCTGATAAATGCCCCATGTTCACTGAGACTGTCTTCCCAAGAAAAACAGAATCAGTCGTTTCAGCAAGTGCCTGAAAAAGACATATTTATGTTCAAATGGCTATGTCCTCTAGTAACAATACTCTGCATAGGGAGGAAGTCAGGAGGGAGGGAAGGACCCTTTCCCTTTCCAACTGAAAGTCAACATTACTGCTAACCATTACTGTTAACCATTTAGTTATTAATGTAACAATGACAATAAAGGTCCCCTAACCTTAACGAAGGAGTAAACCATACCGAACCCTAACCTTAACAACCTTCTTATTTTAAGTCAAACCATGATCTCTTCCTAAACCTAACACAGTGTATTTCATTACATGATAAAATGTATTTCTTTTTTAACAGTGATTTGTATTTTCGATTTGGAAAGTACAGACAAATGTTGTCTCCATCTGGTACTAACATGCCATTTGTATCTGGACATGTTATCAGGGTAATACATCTGATCAAAGGCCTTTGCATTTACACCAACTATTGATAACAGTTCTTGTTATCTTGATTCTGGCAGCCTTGTGACTGCATCTCAATATGCAAATTAGGTCGGCGTAGCTGGTAGACTTGTCAACAAACATGGCACCTCTCACTTCAAAAGACGTGATGCAGGATACTCACAAGGGATAACGTGACATGTGACAGACGGCTACTCCTCGCTAACTGGGATAGCTTCACTTACTGAATAGGTGACCTTTCACCATGTTAAACAGTTTTTCAGAAGAATGTGGCCAGACTGTGCAGACTGTGAGTATGTCTATACACTCCAGTTAAATTTGTAAACGCATTTTTTTCTCTTCATTTCAGTCATCTGACAGTGTTTTTTCTCCCCCCAAAATGGAGCTTTTCCAAAGCAGTCCTTCAAAGTGTATTACTCTTAAAATGCCGGAAAACAGTGACCTTGCTCAGTTGAGGGACTGTGTGGCAGTGAAGTTAAGAGGACAACCTTTTAGTCGCCTCAAACCTTGTCTAACATTGTTCATTTTTAAAGGAAAAGATAGACAAATACAGTGCAGAGATGTAATTAACCTGGATTTATGTTGATTTTGTTGATAGGATGTAGCAAGCATTAGAGAATTATTTGGTCAGCCAGGCTGTCTGTCCTCCTTAGATGTTGGCTGTGATGCAGTTTTGTTGTTTGCTGACTGAAAAGAGGATGAAGAAGATTAAGCTGTTTTAATGTTGTTTAGGTGTTTCACTTTGGACAGATGTCTTTACAAAAAAGATCTGAAAACTCTGTTGTGGACACAAATAGTTTTAAATTTACAGAGTTTAATTTAGATGTAGTCTGCAGTTGGCTGGTTGAGATTCAAATGCATTCTGACTGTAATGCACTCTGCATGCATTTACACCTGCATTAACATACATTTTTTTCTTTATCCAGGTACAAATTGCAGGTTAATAACAGATGGAAATGGGATCAAAGTGTTAAAATGTAAATATTTGATGTCTGCAAATATAGTGTTAGTGTAAAAAGCCATGAAACTCAGCATTAAACATTAGCTGCGTTCCATTCACCTTGGGGTTGGTTAGGTTTATTCAGAGATACTGTGCATCACACATATCATGCCATTTTATGGCCCTTTATTTTTTTCCTATTGTAAACCAAGAGAGGCTTCACACTAATGGAAGTTCATCACAGCCAAATGCAGTGACAGATAGACACAAGCTAATGACCAAGACAATTAATAGCACGGATGAGAGCTTCCTCCCTCCTCCTCCGCCTCCTGCTACATTCCTTAAATATGAGTGTTTAATTAAGCAGCAATATTAATTAGGACTTTATGATATTAAGATGTGTGGGTGAGGATGGGAAGTGGGGGAGCAGATCTGAGACTGGTTAGAGTAAATGAGTTTAAGACAAATGACATGCAAGAAGATGTGCGTAGCACTCTGCACTTTGGCACTGCCTAGACTGATGACGTGATAGAAGTGGTGGATGATGAGGAGGAGGATGTAATACAGTGTTAATGACTATGGAGTGAGAGCATTAGCGGGTAGCAGAAGGTGGTGGGGATATGAGCAGTCAAACAGGTTCATGAGGTTTAGTGTGTGCTGCACGACTCCACATAACAAACCGTTCAATTGACATTTTACCGCGTAAACCAGCTGAAATAGGTTTGTTTTAGGAAGAAGCAGGAGTTTGAGAAAGGCTGTGAGCTGCCCCCTCAGATTTACCCAGCATCACTCTGTCAATATTTGCCTTTGTGTTTAACACTGAAAGATGCTGAGAGCCTGGGTCAAATCTTGTTTAATAAATGAAACAAGCATGCCAAATGCTTTTTAAAGACAGAGTACTGTTTAATTTGCAGCTGAAAGGCTTTTCATTATTAAATTAAATGCTTCTTATATAAATATTCTAGTGCATTGAGTGATAAATGAGGTGCGCTGTGAGTTGCATAATAGAGTTCCCTATCTCACCACTGCACATAATGATCCACCTAGCCCAGTATGGAAAAGACTGAATAGCCCGATACACAATCAACCCAGCAGCAAATAGACACATTTATTCAATTTGATTCCCTTTGCGTTCAAACAGTAGAGCGTTTTTTAGAGAAGCAGATTGTATCAGATGTCGGAATTTCTTGTAAGAAATTCAACTTTATTTTCTGTGTAGCCTAACCGTAGCAGTAGTTGATGAATACGTCTAGTATGATCTAAAGAATGTCTGCACTTATTGATTTATTAATGGAATTCATTTGCAGGAAAATGAGGATTAGAGGAAAATATTTTGGAAGTCAGCATACTTGAACCAGGTTGTAGGTTTGGTTAGAAAGTTGGTAGGGTAGCTGAACTCCAGCTGGTGGATAAAGTTAGATCCGACAGGCAACAATATATAAGCCATGTGACCCTTGCATAATTGGACTGTCAGAAACACATTCTCAGTGGGTGTTGGACCATGCCATGGTTGTTCCTCCTCACAAATTCTATTGGTGTATCTCAAGGTGCAGCTGAGAAGTGGAGAGCTATCAGTATTCCATCTAGGCTTTTTGCTGATGATGCAGTTCAGCAGGCCTCATGGACTCTTTACCTCCAACAGGCACTAGTACTTTTTAAGCCTAGTTTGAATAAGGGATAAGAATCAGGAGCTCCGAGTCTGAGGTCATCATATTTTGCCTCAAAACAGTTTATTCCCCCCTTTAAGTTGTGAACAAGTTGTTGCCCCAAGTGAAGGAGTTCACGCATATCTGGGTCATGGCCAGCAGGCTTTGTATCAGACTTTGGAAGAGGAGTCTGAAGCTACTGATTCATCACCCTCACCTGCTGCACATTCATGTAGTGAAGTGAAGTAGTGAAAGAATGAGTTTGAGAATACAAGCAACCAAAATGGCTTTCTTGACAGGCTGTCCATGCTCACCAGGATGAGGAGTTCAGACTTCTGGAAGAAGCTCAAAGTATAACTGCTTCTCCTTCACATTGGAAGACACTGAGTGTCCATGGGGGCATCACCTCCATGTGGAGGTATTCCAGCTGGGAGGAGACTCCAGTGCAGGCCCAGAATTATCTGGAGGGATTATACAGTGTATCTTATCTGATCTGGGAGCACCTTGGATCCCCCAAAAGAAGTGGTAGGAGGGTGCTATAGGGACAAGGGCTACTGGGCAACTTTGACCCAGTAATAAGAGTATGGATGGATAACTCTAATGGCGCAGTCACATCGATATTTGCTTCTTATTCCTTTCTTCCTGCTTCTTATTTGCTTCGAGACTGTTTGCTCCTTCACTTTAAGCAGAGTTCAATCTGACATAACGTCTCTGCGTCAATTCATGCCACCATGAGTGAATTTGCATCAATTCTTATCTTTCCATTGACGGTCTATGCAGTCGCTCCACCTCTAAAATTGAACACACAGTAAAGACCTTTCTGAATCCATGAATTTACCATCCATTTAACAATATGCACCTTTGAAGGATGGATTCAATCACAAATTGTGACAACATAACATGAATTGTATCATATCAAAAATCCAGATCCATGTATTCATTGTTCGAGTTTCCAAATAGAAATTCCTTGAACTTTGATAAATATTTTATCACAGGAGATAAACCACAAAAACACTTAATAGAAACTGTGGGGGGACAAGCATTGTTTAAAAAGCTTACAAGTGCCTTTATTATGGTTTATGCTCATATCACATAATGTTAATTAAGGGTCTCTTAAAGTGCTGATTTTAATTCTTTAGATTAACATTGTGAGCTTAAACAAATGCCCTCTTAAACTTCAATTCACCCAGGGTTAAACCACTTTATCTTTAATGTGACAGCAAACTGGGTGTAAGCAACATTTAGGACTTTAGTTTGCTTTGTTGAGGATCAAATTCAAGAGTTTGACCCCTTAAGTGAGTTATTCTGTGTACATTTTCCCTCATGTTAATATAAACTCTTGAATGGCTAGGCTGTTTGGTAAGTGGTGAATTAAAAAGCAAATCAAACATGAAGCATTAGATAAACTAAAATTAGACAGACCTAACAGCCATGAAATGCCTCTAACTCAAAACAACATTTTTGTGACCATAACTCATTTTTCTCTCCCATATTATAGATGGAGTTAGTAAAGTTTTATATGAAGGACACTTGAATAGCTTCTGTTAAAATTTTAACATCATAAATCATCACAGTTGCTTCATGATTCATGCCTCCTGCACAAGAATCTAAACTCTGACTGCACTGATGGCTCAGATTTCTGTTCTGTTTCACTTTAATGCAGATCTGATTGAGTTATATGAGAAATGTTCACGTTAAATAATAAACTTCAGATAAACTTAAGATGGATGAGATGACAAAGATGTTGGACTCGTTATTTACAATTCATACCTAGCAGGCACTTACAAGAGTGGGTGCATCATGTTCTCTAATAAATCTGGAATTAAATGTGAATGATGTTTGTTGTGTCAGGGCTTTACACAAACTGCAGGAAAACTGGTATTGTTTGCAGTTATCACAAAAGTACAGAGAAATAACAGTAAACTGTGTGAATAACTGGCTAATGTGTTCATAATGGGAGTGAGAGGGTGATTTTGTGTATTAACAGTTCATCAATGCTTCATAATACAGTATAACATAGTTCAGTGTATGTTCATCATCATGTTTATGTTGTGTCATATGTTTGATTGTGCAACTCTTTTTGCTCCTCATTGATACAAATGAAGCGATTTTAGATTTGAGAGAGAAAGTGATTAAAAGGACAGAGAAGAGAAAAGTGAATGGGGATGTTTGATTGGTTGAGTGAGAGCATTAGATGAACTAAGTGGAAGAGAGTTGAAGTGTGTGGGTGGGTTTTTGAAAGAGTGGACATTTGCCTGTTTGCATGGCCAGCTGAGAGCTATCAAGTTCTACTTGACCCACTTGCAGAGTGTGTGTGTGGCGTGTGTGTGGTGGTGGTAGTGGTGGTGGTGGGGTGTCTGAGGTCAAATGGAGACAGTAGAACAGGTATTGGATGACACAGATGTTTTCACCTATTGGGAAAAACACTGACTGATATTTGGCTAAATGACCTGCAGTTTGACTTTTATCCAAACAAGATTAAATGAGAGCAATGTAGGGTAACTGAAAGTCCAATATGTTTGATATAAAACAAAATAATACAACATTTGGTTGAACAAATAACGTGAAGTCTTTAACAAATGAACATATGGACCTCAAGTGAGAGTGGATGGCCCAATCAGGATCAAGACACATCACCAACCAGCCAAAAAGAAACTGGAAGTGTAGCACTACAGCCTTAAATCCTTGATTTGTATCCTCTAATTACAGCGCAGCCATCATGCCAATGTACTACAATTTACAGCAGCGCAGAAGTGCCATAATTACAAAAAGTAGTCCTTATGGTCACAACAGGAAAATACCTCATTGTTTTAATAAGTATCTTGTTTTAATAGAACAAGAAGATCTTCATATAACAGGATGTAATTATTTTGGTGTAGTAAAAAAATGTGTGCAGGCATGTTAGGGAAATATTATGTCACTCTCTCCACAACAAGTTTGATAGATGAGCAGATTATTCACACATAAAAGGTGTACAGTTCCGCATGTGCCTAAAACAGAGACCTGAACCTGGCCTGTACCTCTGCCTTCCAGATCTGATCTGACTGAACCCACTATGAATTTAGGTCCTGACCCTGACCAGAGCTGGGCCTATTCTTTTTCAAAGACAAACTTCTATGCATGCTTTGGAAAGGCTTTCTCATACATAAAAGGTAACTTATCTGACAACATCAATAGACTAACACAAAACATATAACAACTTCTACCAGCCAATTAGCCGTAGTATCTGTGGTAATACACACTTTGCAAGTCAACTGGTCATGTTGCTGAACTCTGACCTGTTGGATAAGGCTCAATTTTTTCCCGGTAGTTGCATGTCCAGCCTCTGATGTTTTTGTTTTTGGAAAATGTCCAAATAAAACTCAACCCAAAAAGCCTTCCTACAATATCTGTTTCTTTATTTTTGGTCTGGCAAAGCCATGAATTAATTAATTCGAGACAATTTTTTTATCAGGTTGTATAGGTGACTGGCAGCACTCAGAATCATCTTCCTACACCTGATTACAGTATAAGAACACACTGTTTCATGGTCATTTTTAGCCTAATTTTCAAACTGGAAGAATGAACACAGCTGGACTGGAAACGTCATATAGATTAGTGCAGCATATAACTAACCTGACAGATTGAATTTTTCTTCTTTTGCAATAATTGAGCTAATGGGATGTAGTCTGGCTGTGTGAGAAGATCTAGAGAAGGCCGAATTCCAAAAATAAGCCTTCAAAAACTGAAATTGTGTCCAAAGCCAAATGTGTGGTTAACCTTAGGCTGAGCTCTAGGCTTTGAATTATAAGACCTTAACAGTTCTGTGAGATAGCTTGGAACCAGCCCAAACACTGATTAAATGTATGCATTTCAATTTAAACATCATATCAAAAATTTAGCATGTATGCTGTATGATAGCAATGTTAGTACAATTTGGTTGGAAACACGACACATCCAACCATCAAACCACTTGAAATACTAAACTTTACGTTCTTCGTATTGACTGCCCTCCCATGCCCATTCCCCATTCCCTGATCCCACCCTGCACCGCACAAGGCCCCACGTTAGTATCAGCGGAGGGGGAGATTTCTCACCGGCCAGTTTCAGGAGCTGTCGCCATGCCCTTTCCAACAGGGAATGAGATTAAACAATATTTACGAGGCTCCTCTCAATAACCCAACACTGTGAAGAAGATGTGCTGAGAAGACCTAAATCAGCATCATAAGATTTCAAATGAGCTCGTCTCAGCTGAGAGGAAGACAGAGTTAGAGGGTCACTTTGTGCTGTAATGTCCCCTGAAGGCTTTTACTGGTCATCAAATCTCATAAAGTAGTCGGCGGATGTAAATTGACTAGAGCTTCAATGAGGATTGCATTCACTTTTATGACAATTCGGCATCCGAGTTCTATTGTTTTAACGTGAAATTAATACTGCAGAGAACCCGGCTTTCAAAGGATTTGATTTCATCCAGGCTCTCCGGTGGCACAGGCCTGTAAATAACGCATTTATTAGGAGGGAGGTGGGGGGGTTGGGCATTGCATCAGCCACTTCGGGAGAGCAAAAGGCCCTGGAGTGGCAGAGAACTGGGAGGACAAAGAGGTGGGAGTTAGTGAAGAAAGAATGAGAAGAGGAGCTAAAAAAAGGGAGCGTTTGGTGGACTTTGGAGAGTCCTTGACCTCGCCTCAGGGGTCAAGTTTGCTGCATTAGCTCTGGTCAGAATGTGGTAATGAGCAGTCACGTAGAATAAGGGTTTTTGAGAAAGTAGGCCACATGAGGCGGGGGGCGGGGGTAGGCTCAC
This sequence comes from Thunnus thynnus, assembly GCF_963924715.1. Lineage (NCBI taxonomy): Eukaryota > Metazoa > Chordata > Actinopteri > Scombriformes > Scombridae > Thunnus > Thunnus thynnus. Next base: position 1,969,203 of record NC_089525.1, on the reverse strand, counting down.
ACCCATCCAACCCCAGGAAAGAGAATCAATGGAGGCAGTAGAGAGGCGGTTGACAGGCCGTCCTCCCCTGTCTCTGGGCCAAGGTGAGTCACACCGCCGAGAAATAAACCTCCGGTCTGAGTTCTTGGAAATATTAGAAGCAAAAGCAGGACAATCAGATGAAACAGACAGCCGAAGCCCTGCATGTTCTTCTCTCTGAGTCTCTGTGCAAACAACAGCCACTTTGTTGTATAAAATATGAGATGGGTGTTTGGAATGGCAGAATTTATTTTTTTTTCTTCTGGAGCTGTCACGCCAGAGATTTCGAATGCATGACATGGACCCGTATAATGGGCTGCAGGGGACATGCAAAGTAAAAGAGAGCAAAAAGAAAAAAAAAAGAGACAGACAGAAAAAGTAAACTCATTTGCAAAGGGGACTACACTTGTAATTAAATTTCATGCTAAAAGCCCTGTTCATCATGCACTCTCATTTGCAGCCCTCTTAAATATGCATGAATTTATTTTGCATGAGCAGGCACAGTGTCTACACATGAGACGTCACACATGATTTGCTGGGACAAAGAAGGAAAAATAAAAGGCAATATTTAACAGTTTGATCTGATCTGAGCTATCAGAAAGGCTCAGTGATGGGTTTTTACTTGTTTTTTTTTAGTCACAGATTTTTTCACTGTCTACCTTGCATTGTAATTTCAAACCAGCGTGCTGAGCTCCTTTCTTCAGGGCTACATGTATTCTTCATGTGCTCTTCATGTATTGTTTAGAATTACATCAGGGGGCATGTGGCTGTTATCCTGAGAGATCACAGCATGCTCAAACAATACAAACATCAAACCATGCCTTACTATAGATCAAATTGATCTGTCTTGCAATATATATTTATGTGTTGCCACGGTGCTCTCTCTCCAACACTGCACCGCTGTGTAATTTTTAGCTCCATCTAATTTCTCACTCGATTTAATATGTCTTTATAAGAATCTAATGAGCTTCAATTGATTTCTTTAGTGGAAGGTTATCAGGTAACATATATTGAAATTCAGAAAAGAACAAAGAACCTTATTGCAGGTTTCACTGTCTGCAGAGTTGAGAAGTTTCTAAGGATGATACGGTGGCCCAGAGAACTCAATGCCACAGCAACTGAGGCAAATGGACAAAAGATAAGCAAGTGATGAAATTACCCTCACCACTATACAAGATCACTCACACCAAGCTCAGTCTAATAATAGCCCGGGTCAGATTTACTGCAGCTTTCTTTTGTGCCTCTTTCTCAGGTGCAGGTGTGACACGTGCTGCATTTATCAAACAGGCAGTTTGCGTGGTGAGTCTCTCTCTTCATTGCATAAAGCAGGATAACACAAATAATAGGAGACATGTTATCAGAAGTTGATTATCATTATTTAATTCCTGCACTTGTCACTTTCATATATTTCATCAAACTGGATTTAACAATGTTCATTAAATTCAACCTCCACTGTTACATAATTGAATTATTTATGCACATGTCACATTTAATTGCTGCTCTTGTCACCTTCATATATTTCAAACACTTTCTTTGCCCATAGCACATTCCATATTTCCTTCTCACAGTCAATATTTAATTTTATGTTTTATATCCCATTTCATGAATATTGTTATTCCATTCTGTAAATAGAAATGTAATATTTAATTTTAATATGATTTTGTTTATTTTATTATTTATTCTTCTATGCTGTTTGTGAGAGTGAATGCCAAGACACATTCTGCTTGCATACTTGACTAATAAAACAGATTCTTATTCTGATTCTGATTATATTGTATATTCTGTTGAATTTATTTAAGTCACACAATTTGCATTAAATATAGACTTGTATATAACTAAAATGTATATAAAACAATAAAACAAATGAACAGTGGACAGGGAGTTGTGTTTGTGTTCATTAAACTTGAATTTAATTTCAGTCATCAATGGACTGTAAAGTCACTACAGGCTGCAACTAAACTTTTCTTTCTTTGATTAGACATTTAAGTGCGTGTTTGATTGCATTTACCTCAGTATTAACGTCCATATCAACCCCACCTGCTGCACTCTGAACTGCTGCTCTCTCTCCCTCTCTCTCTCTCTCTCTCTCTCTCTGTCTCTCTCATGTATATTTTGTGTGTCTTTGATTTGTTTTATGATATCACTCCATCTGCTTTTCATTCCCCACGAACATGGTCATTGCCTCCTAATGACTTCTATTAGCTGATGATGTAACAAGCTGTCGTCACAAACAAAATGAAAACCACTGTGCACATTTGTGCACCATTTTCATAGAAAATCTGGCTCAGAATTCCTGACAGGGTGCACAGAATATATCAAAATGAGAAGAAACAAATATAAGTAACCATGTAAAATATACATTATGACATCAGGAAATTAAGGCAAGAAGGTTTAATTTCTCCTGTTCAGGGGAGCTCTACCTTGTAAAAGTTGGGTGGTTTTTCCTTCATAGATAAAAGTTTAGATAGTTCAGCAGTCCATCAAGCCTTTGCTGTAGGCCAGATCTGTTACCATATCTTCAGAACTGAGCTATAATAAGTTTTACTTGTAATGAATAGAATGTAATAGTAGGTTACAGTCAGCTGTTAGGATTCCTAGAACAAAGTTTAGGGCATGGTCGTTTAAAACTTGGTTTCAATCTTTATCCACATTAAAAAAAAACAACAAAAAAAACACCCTTAGTTATTTTTAATTAAGAGTTTAACACTCACAAACCAATCACAGAAATCTCAAACACAACTTTAGCAGAGGATAAACCCTGTTATTATACACTTAACAGTAACTTAACAGTTATTAATTAATTAATACTAATTACCAGCATGTTCATTAGTTTTAATTGTTATTCTATTTGCTTGTGTATTTTTGTATGCAGTATATGTCACAGTGTTTTCTTCAGTTACTTCTGTTTTGTCCATTGGCTGAATAAGGCAGACGCTATTCTATATTGTTTTATATTGTTAACAAATCCCATGAAAAGAAAAAAAGCTCAGTCATTTCCTAAAACAGCTGGTCACTGTACTTTTTAACAAATGTTACTTAAACAGTTAGAAATAGTTTGTTGGGGACTATTTTGGCAGATGAATCCATGTTTGGTGTTCTGGTGAGTATTTCTGGCAGCAGGATGGTGTGTGTGGGATTGAGTCAAAATAAATTACAGTGTGTGTGTTCATGGTAATGAAGGAACATGTCACCCAGTGGCTCACTGATGTGTTTTTAATATTTTTTTGGACAACATTAGAGCTCTACGGCACATAGGAATAAGAGTCTGCACATGGGATTAGACAACATTAAGAAAAATATAGAATATCGCAGCTTTTTTCTTTTCTGCATTGAACTATTTGGGCCACCGTAGAAACTCAGACAGAAAACCATAGGTGGAATCTCACGGGCTGCCAGTGACTGAATGAACAGTATCCCATTGTGAAGCCTCTGTGTTTTAATAAATCACCAAAGCAAATGCTTTGTGTTCACTAAATGGTCCGCTCTCTTTCTATTAGCATCACATTTAGGCCCGGTGCACTTTGAGAACGAGAGCATTCGACACGACAGCATTCTACTGCATATTTAACACTGTGGGACCAGCGCAGGGAGGATCGGACTCTGTAAATAAGTAAAAAACAAAGAGAATGAGTGTGTGTGTGTGTGTGTGTGTGTGTGTGTATGTGTGTGTGTGTGTGTGTGTGTGTGTGTGTGTATGTGTGGCTGGGTGGGGGGGGGGGGTTACACAAGAGAGAGAGACAGAGTCAGAGAGATTTTCCATGGCTAAAAGTGTAACAATGCTTCTCTGTTCCAAGTTGCATAATTCAAAAGCCATCCCCATCCTGTTGTGTTGTGTTCTGCTTCGCTTCAGGCCGGGTCCTGAGACACTTTGCTGAGTCCTCCATGATTGAGACATCATTGTACAGAGAGAATGAGCGAGCACGAGAGAGAGAGAGAGACAGAGAGAGAGAGAGGAAGCGTCTAGCTCCATTTTGCTCGGCCCTCATTGGAGCAAATCACAGTTCCATGTTTACGGCACAGCAACCGTTTTTTTTTTTTTTTTTTCTTTCCCAGAACACACTTTGCATTTTAATGAGGGCCTGGCCTGCATACTAAGTGCACATTAAGCCGGCTCTGTGGGGGTGAGCGCGGCGATACATCACGGTCAAAATGAAGCAGCACTCCTCAAATTTTAAAGTGAACAAAAGCTGAAGTTTTTCCGTCCGGGGGTGCGGGGGGGGAGGAGAGGTGGCTCTAAGTAGATGTTGTGATGATTTTAAAGAGGTTATTTGGTTGCACAGGAGAGTTTGGGGAGGCGGAATGCCGGGGTGAGAGCTGGCAGAGGGAGAGGGTGCTTTAAAGGGATAACAGCAGGGGTAGGGACGTGGAGAAGAGTTGGATTTCAGGGCTTCCTGAATAGTTTATTGTGAGGGTGATTACAGCTGAAATGGTTGGCAGATAGTGTTGGTGATGAGAAGGGGGAGATGAAGAGCGAGGCACACACACACACACACACACACACACACATATACACATACACACACAAAACAGCTCATATTGTTTCAGCTGAATGCGTCATATAAGTTGTGTCCTGATTCCATACTAATTCTATACAGTTTGTAATATTGTTGCAGTACAATGTTTTGAAGTTATTTTATAAAACAATGTACATTACCATTTTGTACTAACAGGAAATCATACATTACATCGGCTGACAGACTTTAATCAAACTGCAACTTTTAAATGTCACTGCCAATTATACTTCATACAGAGAAAGCTAAATGATTTGTTGTTTTTCTCCTTCTGTCTCAGTGATTTATGTTCTGTTTTGCATCTGTGAGAAGCTTCACATTTCCTTTTGTGAAATGTACTGTTGGGCAATAGTAAAGATCAAAAGCACATTCAAAAATCAAACATGTTTTTAGTATGCTATGCATAATGACTTTTGCTGCTTAGAATTAGTATGTAGTATGGAAATGGGACACAGCCACAATCTCACATTCTGCCCATTCAGTTCAATTTGATTTCAGTCACTTTTTAAAAAATGTGACCACACTACAAACAAAAAGTACCTACATATTTAAACACAAAGCTTACTCCAAAATTCATAAACATATGTTTTTTTCCAAACAATCTGCATTCATTAATTTTCTTATTACCACCGGGGGGCAGCAGAAACAAAGTTTAACATAATTAACATTGACATATTATCACTTTCTAAAGTTTGATGTTTTATATAATGCAGTTCTTTTTGCTGACCTTATATGTGTTTATAGTGTGTAGAGACAGTAAATACAATGCAAAGCCTGTTCTACGTCAAACACTTTGGCTATTTCATTTTTTAACTCAGTATACTATTTCTGTATGCACCCCGAAGTGATCAATATTAACATTTATTATAACAGTGGGGTATAATACTCACATGAACAAATTGTGTAAGAATTTTGTAAAATAATTAATCAAAATTATTTAAAAAGTATTATGTAAATTATTGAAACTCAACTATTTTTTTTGAAATGTTATTTCATCATTAATTTTCATAATTTTAAATCTCCTTTTCAAGATGTCATTGTGACATTTTCCCCATTAACATTATTTCATGTCAAGGTTATTTCATATAAAGTCACTTTTCATAGATGATAGCAGCATATCCAGGTACTTTGCCCTTGTGTCATGCCCCCCGCCCCTTTTTGCATTGCATTTTTAGCTCAGTGGGTAGACAGTTCCATAGTTTTGCTCCTTTAACAGAGAAAACTGTCCAAATAAGGTTTTGCACATTGCAATGTGACAGTTTCGTTTGTTGAGGCCTGTGTGCTGACTCTACTGGAGTGCTGGTGTCTTGTAACAAATACATTAAGCAAAGAAGGAGCATGACCATGTAGGCATTTAAATGTAAGCTTTAGGTTGCAATAGCTTATGTTTCTCCAAGATGTGACAATGGTGCAACCTCATTGTTTTATATCCATGATTTTAATTGTCTTATACTATAGTGATATGATAGGTTTTATAGTTGATTGTGAGGATTGTGACCAGGTAGTGATGCAGTATGATAGGTGTGAGAATATCATGGCATGCATGTAGCGCTGGGCTGTGCTGAAAGGCAGATACTTCCTGATGAGTTTGAAGCAGTCGAGATTTGATTTAACCTTTTTACAGATATTATTTATTTGTTTATCAAATTTTAGATGTGAGTCTAAGATGATTCCTAAGTACTTGACTGTCAACCTCACCGATGACCTCATTCTTTATTTTTACCATAAATCTTTTATTATTGTTTTGTTTACGTAAAGAAAAACAGATTGAAACTGTTTTTTTTGTACAGGATTCAGAGTTAAGTGAGAGGACTCCAGTCATTGCGATACAGAACGTAGGGATCCAGTAAGCTGGTCAGCTGCCTTGCTGTATGTTCTGGCAGATGTAAATGACCGTATCATCTGTATACATTTGGCAGTCAACCCCAGAACATCTCTCAGGTAAGTCATTGATAAACATGCTAAATAGCAATGGACCTAGAACCAATCCCTTGGGTATCCCCATGTTATTGACATGGAGGGTGGACTTTTCTCATTCACTCTTGCACATTATACTCTTCCCCTGAGGTATGAGTGTAACCATTGTGATGCATGGTCAGAGAATTGGAATTTGCGAAACACACAACATATATTAAAGAGTACGGTCTTGACCTGCTCTATGTGAAAAGTGCCTTGAGATGACTTCTGTTGTGATATGGCGCTATATAAATAAAAATTGATTGATTGATTGATTGATTGAACACACTGTGGTTAACAGTGTCGAAGGCCTTTTTCAAGTCTAAGAAGACTGCTCCCACAGCATGACCTTTATCCAAAAGGCCTTTTATTTTTTCAGTGAAATAGCAGTTAGTAGTCTCAATAGAATGTTTGGGTCTGAATCCAAATAGTTGGGAGCCCAAATCCTATGGCCAGTCAGGTAAACAATCATGTTGTTGCTGATGTTGATGAAAAGTCCGCTAGCTCCAAGGTTAATTTATACAATGTAAAATGCCATATATTTATACTCACAATATTAGCATGTTACAGGCTAACATTAAATTGGGATTTCTTTGACTTTTCAGTGTGTTCTATGTACTGTGCTTTCACTGTGTCCTTTCAGTACTATGTACTGTCAAAGCATTATCCATTCAATGCTTTGACTTTTAACATTATAACTGTTGACTTTAACATCATTAACTAACCTGTGATGAAGGTTTTGCCACAGACATACACGTATTGACTGACTGGTGACACCATATTTGAGGACCCATCAGATTCTGTGACCCGCAGTGATGGAAGAAGTACGCAGATCCTTTACTTAAGTAACATTTAACTCAGATTACCAATAAGATCTGTTTTAAAAAGAAACTTAGAACAGCAATTATTCAGAAAGAAATAAGTTTAGACTACATATGATATTCTTAATGTGAAGGTTCATTATATTTGTGGTGCTAACTTAGGCAATGCTTTACTGAGCACTATTTGGCAGTTATATATACTTTTATACTTTACCTAGCTTACTAACTCTTGCTTTAACCATTCTCTCACATTATGAATGTGAGAGAACTAATTATTTTCTATTATTTCTTATTTCTTTTATTTAATTTTGTTTTGTTGATACTGTGGTTTGTCCGTAATGTGATTTTTGAATGTCTTTTCTTTTGTGTGGACCCCAGGAAGAATAGTTGTTACTATGGTAATAACTAATGGGATCCTGAAGAAGTAAATAAATAAAATCAGTCAGTACATTAAAACCTGAAAGAATGCAGAAAATGGCAAATTCTCCATTAGTATAAAGATGGTTAATTAAAAATGTATTTGATAAAGACAGCTAATGCATATTTATTAACGATTCAATGGATTTTTTTCAATACCATTCATTAAAATGAGAGGAAAGAAAAAACAAACAAACATGAGATGACCCAGTTCTAACTGTAATAATTCTCTCTGCCACTCTCTTCATGTGTCTTCATCTCTCCTCACTGCTGGTGTGACTTCCTGGTTCAGTTCTTGGTTGGCGTGGCGACAGGGTTGGCACATGCCAGGTCTGCTCAGACTCAAGCCAAATCCTCTGCTGAGCACCGGGAATCAAACCGACACCAATTTGTCCTGTCGCCTAGCAGGAGTCAAACCATGGCTGACAATATCAACTGTTTCCCGGGGCTGCGACAGTTGTCAGCGCCCCAGCAGAGGAACACATTAAAGCTCAATACAGCCAAGTTCAGCTCGCTGTTTAACACTGAAGCTTTTTCTGCTTTGTTATGTATCAGGGCGATTTGGGGCTTTCAGGAAATGCTGCTGTCTGTTATTGTAGTCCACTTGTGGTATAACAAATGTTCCTTCACAACACATCAGTGGGTTTTGATGATTAGTATTTCTATGTCAGACCTCAGCCTGCCTTCAGGAGCTGTTAAACCCCTTTAAACTAGCTTGTCACATGTTGGTGAAAAGGCTTTTCCAGAAGCTTGCTGGTCACTTGCAAGTGTTTAAAGACTCACACGGGTGTTTCCTGTTACTATGGCTGATGAGATCTTTGTTCAGGTACACTGGGAATGATGTGTGGTCACCAAATTGATAGAAACCATTGATCAAGGTGTAAGCTTTCCCGCTCAGATGCAACAAAATGAAGAGAAGAGTGAGTGAGATGTCAATCAGGCACAGTCTGTTCACAATCTTTACAAAAACTGTAAAAATGACAAATTGTGGTTGAAGGGGGGTGGAGGGTGAGGGTTAGGGTTAGTCACTTCCTCGAGTCTTGTCGTCACCATAAGGTTGCCAGGCAACCAGCAGAAATGTGAAAAATGAGAAAAAGTGTGCCAACCAGCCCTGCTCTCCCCTACTGTATGATTTATATGATTTGATCTTCAATGGAAAATGTCCTAAATGGTTGTTAAGACTGATGGATCTTCATTATCAAAATGTACCTCTGCAGTCTGACAACATAACAAATCTCCCACATATTCTGACATGATCATATTTATTGATATAAACAGTGAATGCATGTGACTCACACTCCAGCCTCACACATATCTTTCACTGAGGACAATATGGGTTTACTGGCAACTTTACCACCCTGCACATAGCATCCTCCACATCCATAGCATTTGTTTTCTGCTAGATTCCTGGCAGAAAACAAAAGGCACATTAATGAAGCTGAATTCCATATCTTATCATTAGGCTTGTTTGAGATGAACAGCACCTTGCCTGGAAAGTGGACGGAAACATGCAGCAGCAGCAAGGGGCAGTGATGAAGAGCTGCAGTCTAGTCGTACAGTTTCCAGCAGCATCATCAGAATATGCAGGAAGTCACAGAAATATTTACATCCTGTTAGATCTGATCCTGATTTAATAAAATGTTAGATCAGTCTACTCAATGATGTAGGCTACTCAGTCACTAACGGTTGTTTTAATTGCATTCTCTACTAGTATAGCCGAGTAAAATTACCTGGTACCTTGTGATCATCAAAACAGCATTTAATCCATAATTATCAGTATTATTAAACTATTTTACATAGAAATTCAGCTGATAGCAGATGACAGACAAGAGACAGACCCTGGAGAGCAGAGGAGAAGAACAGGAAAGAGACAGCAGCAGGTGTGTGTGTGTGTGTGTGTGTGTGTGTGCACAACCTGCACAAGCATTTAATATCAGATACTTTAAGGCTTTTAGTCAAGTTGTATTGTCATAGTTACTTTCAACTGTTACTTTTCATTTTCCAGTGAGGTACAGTGCTCTCCATAATGAATTAGAGATATCCCATATAGGACCTGTATGCTATGTCTATTCATTAACACTAGAACCACCAGGGGTCACTATATACCTAAAACCACCAACAGGTAAAATTTACCTGTGCACCTGGCTACCACATTTCTAATACTAAAAAATGTACTCTGTCATTGTATTAAAGCTTTGTCTTCACAAAGGAATGTCTAAAGTCATGAAATGAGTTTGTTTAATCATCTGTGTTTTGGTCCTGTTGTTTTATAATGTAAGCACTAATCGCTTTGCATGGCCGTCAGTCTGTCAGTCTAAAATGACACTGAAAATGGGTATTAAAAGGAAATATTTGTATTATAACAATATAATGCAAATATAATTTCTCTTTTGGTGTTCAGTTAATGAAAACAGAGTAAGGCAACAGGCAAAATAGTCTATAAACAATAAACGGTCACATAGCAAAACAAAAATGATGAATAATCAATAAACTAAAAATAAGTTTTACACACAATGAACATTTGTGTGTAGGCTATATCATCTTCATTTGAACATGTGATTATATGTGTCTCTCAAACACACTTTGAGCAGACATTCAGCACTTTGACCGAACATTTTCCACACAGCTTTTGTGCACTTCAGCCACTTGATGAAGATTTTTTTTTTTTTTTTTTTTTTTTTTAATTTAATTATGACTTGACGTAGTTGTCAGATCACACACTCTATGTGAATATCTATATGAATGAATGTTTAAATACAAGCTGCATGGAAATAAATGCATTTCATATATGAGTAAATTTTACCCGGTAGTAGTTATAGGTATAAATGTCTGTTTTTAATCTGGATTCATCTTCACTATGTTTAACAATAGGGGTGCTACACAACATAGTTTTAGGAATAGTCAAAGACTGGTGGACATGAATATTTTATTAAAACATAGTAATGTGCAACTGAAAAATGTTCTAGTGTTAAAGAAAGAAAAAAAGCCTGACCACCAATCCAAGTTGGCTAGGGGCCCATCAGACATTTGTGCCCAGGGCTCTATAACTTAATGATTTCAGCCTGCACCTGGAAAACAAGGACACTCATGTTAGAATGCTGTTCATAGATTTTAGCTCAGCATTCAGCACCATCATACCACAACAGCTGATAGGAAAGCTGAGCAGACTGGGATTCAACACACTTTTTTGTAACTAGATCCTGGACTTTCTCACCGGAAGACCGCAGTTGGTCAGGATAGGCAACAGAACCACGTGCACCAGCACACTGAACACACTGAGCACATTCCACTCCTATTCTACTTGCTGACTCATGACTGCACTGCTGGATCCAGTTCTAACCACGTCATCAAGTATGCTGATGACATGATAGTGGTGGGTCTCATCACCAACAATGATGAAAACACTATAGGAGGAGGTGGAGTGAATGGCTATGTGGTGCAATGACAGTAACCTCTCCTTAAATGTGGGGAAGACTAAGGAGATGATTATCAACTTCAGAAGAGGCCCCCCCGCTGGCCATCAATGGCACTGCAATCAAGAGAGTCGGTGCCACCAAGTTCCTGGGATTGCACATTGTGGACAACATGACCTGGTCCACCAACACCACAGCTCTCACCAAGAAGGCCCAGCAACAACTCCACTTCCTGAAGAGCCTGAGGAAGATGAACACCCCCTCACCCATCATGACCACATTCTGATGAACTATATTACTGCCTGGTACGGTAACTGCAAAGTCTCAGTCCACAGGTCCCTGCAGAGAATAATGAAAACTGCATTCTAGGTGTCACTCTCCCCGCCATAGCTGACATCTACAAAGCCCAGTGTGTCTGAAAGGCCCCAAATAAGGTAGCATAGTGCACCCCTCCCACCATCTCTCACCATCTCTTTGCACTCCTGACATCTGGAGGGAGGTTCCAGACCATCTGTCCCAGGTCTGCCAGACTATGGAACAGCTTCTTCCCCATCAAGACCATCAACCATCAGGACTCTGAACACAGGAATATTGCACCCAAACATATTCAGCAGTACCAACACAAGACATAGTTGACCAGTGTATATCTGTTTTTAGTGATTGTTTATTTGTTTTTTGAATGATTTTTAGTGACTTTTAGTCTGCCGTATATGTTAGACTATGGAGAATGATATTTTGCTCCCCAACAATAAGGAGCTTGAACTTGATGCCCTGATCCTTGCAGTCTGTGAAGATCAGCTACGGCGCCTGGCTTCAAAAAATGCAGCCACCTCAGTCTCATGAGGTTATCTTTGCCTATGTGTCCATGACATCAGAGCAAGTCGGGATCAAGTTGGACACAAATCTGACCAGCATGCATTGTGCGGTGATCGCCGGTGGTCGATTCTGCACAGGCCTGGTTCATCTCAAAAGAGCTGATTTACCTTGAGGTGACTGAACACTGTATGAAAACAAAAAAAGCTGTAGGTAAAAAGCCAGTCAGGGGGAATAAATCTGCACTCCCTCTTTGCTGCCATGTGTTTTGCCTGGAGGAATATCACACATGATTTAACCCCTGAACTGCTGCGAGGAAAAAATCTGGGCCGGGGGGCTGCTTTGTGTTCGTGTGCGTGCATATGTGTGTGTAGGTGTTTGTGGATTGTATCACATTCACAGAGAGGTTATGTCAGCCATCCTTGCTGCATACTTGGCTGTAATCCTTTATGACAGGCTGTGTGTAAATACCACTGACGTTTGGAGCAGTTGGATATGGGTGTAAGCTGAAAGGGGAAAGTTGAATCCTGAGCAGGAAGGTGATGTGTCAACTTTTACAGAAACATTCCAGGTCTGTATATTTACAGAACCTCATGGGGAAGGACAGAGGCCAAAATGGCAAAGAGTGAAAGTTGGGTAAAAAATATCTTTCTAATTCCTTTCCTCATGTATGTGTAACTTTAATATATATACAATACACAGAACATGTCTCCATTTTATTGCACTTTTTGCACTGCAACTTCCAGAGATTATCCATCAAAAAGCAATGTCTTCACAGCAGTGCTATGAAGTCTTTCCTTGGATTTCAAAATGCACACTGTTTTAGGCCAATATGTCAAAGTTGTCACAAATGTTTTTATATTTAACACATTGGGAGAGTACAACTTCATTTTATAAGTATGTCAAATAGCTATTGCTAGGTAAATTAAAGGGTCAAATCATGAAAACAGTTGTATATAACATAATAACATAATAATTATATTTATATTGCATTTTTCAAAACAAAGTTACAAAGTGCTTTACAAAACATGAAGCAATAAAACAGTCTAACTAACTAGCCAACTAGCTCACACAAAGAAAGTAAACCTAAAAGTTCAATCAGGTAAAAGATGAGCTAATAAAATAATATGTGAATTACATTTAAATTACATTTAAAAAAGTGGGATTTTAAGAGGTTTATAAGAGGAAACTATTCTAGCTCCTACAGCGAGGTTATTACAGAGTCCTGGGGTTAATAGTTCAGCAATATTACCAGACACAAGACCCACTGAAGCCTTAAAAATGATCATTAAATTTTAAAAGCAAAAGCGTAAGCCAGTGCAGGGATGCACGGATTGGTGAAATATGGTTATATAAGTTTCCTAGCAGCAGAATTTTAAACAAGCTGCAGGCAGGAAATATTTTTATTTTTATTTAAACAAACAGAACATTACAGAAGTAAAGACCAGATGTAATGGATGCCTGACTGACAGTTTCTAGATGCTTGTATCTCACAAATGTTCTAGACCTTACAGTATAGACACTCAATTACTGATTTAAAATGTCTGTCTAAACTAAGATTGCAGTCAAGGATAACATCTGTAGTGGTGGTACAGTGAACAAAGTCCAGTTTCTTTGAAACTAGTCTGGGTTTCAGCTAAGATATATCTAAATATCGTCCACATATAAATGTAAATGACATATTATGTCTATGTATAAGATGTCACATAGGCAGAAAATAAAACAGGGCCAAGTACTGAGCCTTGAGACACTCTACAGCACAGAAGAGGCTGATCTGCTGTTCTTTTAAGTAAGGCATAAAACCCTTGATACACACCAAGTTAAGATAATCAGCCAGGATGCTGTGGTCCACAGTGACAATGGTACACCAAGATCTAAGAGCATGAGTGCTGAATTATGTCCAGCAGTATAATGTCTTCTGTGGCTCTGCAGGGAGCTTTTCAACATCTGAAAAAGAAACCCTGGTGATGTCATCATCGCCTGTGTGTGAAGAATGAAAGACAGTCAGGAAGGGTCTAATGACATGCTGTTGAGTTGAATTATGAAAATTGTAGAATCCGGTGTTTGAAGCTTGACTTGAATCCTCACGACTAAAACTCTTCAATTTTTACTTTGTTTTTTCAAGGTGCGTTCAAAATGAGGAATTAGTCCTAAGGCAAGGATGCTGATCTACATATATGCAGAATAAAGTTTCCACTGGTAAAACTGACTATTTACTAGGATATAAATTTTGGAAATCAGCAACAACTCAGCACAATTTGCTAAACTGTAACTAAAGTAAGTGACTCCTAACCATGACTCCATTCCCCCCTATCCCTCCATGTTGCCTGCACCCAGAACTACCCAGCAAAAGTCCAGTGATGTAAAACGCATCATCGGGTGGACTTTGGAGATCTGTATTAGACTAAAAACTATGTTTCCTCATTTTCAGTAGTGGTGCCTTCAAAGACAGTAAATTATGGGTCTCCCAAAACACTCTGCCTGCCATGTTACGCTAGAAATAGGAACACTAAAGCAGACACTAAAATATTATACTATTAATTACTTTAAAATATCTGTATATTTGTAAGAAAACTAGTTTCATGATATGAGGCCGAATATTGCACTGTGGAATCAGACACAACAGAGTCTGGAAGAGGAAGTGACCACCAGAGCTAAGCTATAGCTGCAGCCTGACTGTGATTCCTAACACTAACACAAACAAACAACTAGCTTAACAATAATGTTGGAGCAGAGTTGTGGCGATACTATTACACCTTATGAGGCTGAATACCATGCTGTGGAATCAGAAACAAAGCAACCACCAGAGCTATGTTATAGTGGCAGCTGAAATAGAGGTGCTGCAGCCGGAGTGTCTGCTGATGATTGTCAGATAGAATAGAGACAGAACAGAAAACTCTGCACTTCAACAAACTTTGCGGTGCTTTGGTAAACCTGACTTTGTTGTCAGACACAATATCTTATTGGACTTGAACTCTGAATACAGAACAGCAGCGACTGAGTGTTAAAGTTACCTGTAACTTTTGCAGCTGCATTAAGCTTTGAGCACAATCTGGTCCCAGTTCCTCATCGTCCAAAACAATAAAAGAAGCAGTGTTTGGTTGCACTTTTTCACCCCTTCATCCACGATTGTTTCCCAAAACAAGCTGAAATGGAGATGGCCAACTTGGAGGTTTTTTGACTGTCCATTGGAACCAGCAGCTCTGACAGCATTCTGGCTTGTGTAATGTTACAGCACTTGATAATTTTGCATTGATCCACATAACTTTTTCCAGCGCAACGTTTCTGTTATGATCTTTGCACACTGGTACAATACATCCAGACTCGATAAGGAAAAACATTTTGTAGATAAAAATAAGCCTCGGTATAGTACTCGTACTTTACTGTACTTGCCGGCTGCGTTCCATTAACACACTGTCAGTCGTGGATTGGATGGGATACGTGCAATGCATTTTGGTTGTTGTAGGATTCCTGCTTAAAAGCAATATGGGGAATCTACAGCCTTTTCTCAGTTTTCTCTAGTCATAGGGCAATGATTTCAAAAGTAATTGCACATTTCTACAACATAGCTTGACGTAGCTTTAAGAAATCATCATATTCACAGTGGTGAATTTTTTCCTTTCATACAAAACTTCTTAGGAAATGATTCAAATTAAAGTCAAATCATCACCAGTTCTGCTGTTGTGTGTAAGCATAGAGAGAACAGACATTTATTTATTTGAGCTGACTTTTCTTTTAGTTTAAATGAGTAGGAACATAAAGGGAAGATGATGGGTCCAACAAGCAGAAAAAGGAGGGATTGGTTCTCCAGCAGCAGTGAGAGTTCATCATAGAACTACAATACAAATATAATAGCTGAATAGAGTGTCAGGCAGGAGGGACAGTGCCAGTTTTCATCAAGTAGAGTCCAAGAGCTGGAAAAAAACAGAAACTTTTATTTGGGATTTTTATGTGTAAATCTGACCTGACAGTTGTATTGATAGTTGCTGAAGGCGGTCCATATGTTGTTTTCCTCATCTTTGTCCCTCTGTCTCTCTCTCCATGCCTCAGTGTAATTACTGTAATCAAATGAAACCATATTAGAGGCAATTGGCGGCCTCTGTTTCACATCTGTGGAATGATCACTGTCCAAATTATGTACAATGTACAGCTCAAAAAATAATAAAAATAATCCCTGTAGAAACAATTTACTGGCTTTCTGTGAAGTTTTCAGAGCATAAACGAAACAACAAAAGATGAATGGAAGGACAGCTGTGAGAGTATGAAATAAAGACAGAAAATGAAACAGCCAACCTTATTTTCTTTCATCCCACCTCCTCACCAGTGCAAAGGTTACTGTATGTTTTGTTGAAAGTTAGAGGTAGAGAGACACACAGAAAGAAAGAGGGAGGGGGAGAGAGTAAAGCACTGCCAGCCTTTCCTCCATTTGGGATCAGCAGGCCAGGAAGTGCCTGAAGAGAACGGCTACGTTATCTCCCACCACCTACGCCCCTGAATCCACCATGGCCCCAAAACATACTGCAAGGGACCCTGGGGGCCCACTCAGCACCCAGCACAGCCCCCAGAACCAGAATCCTCCTGATGGGGAAGGGTGGAGGAGGTCAGAGTGCAAAGAGAGAGGTTGCAGGAGATACTACAAGGATACATAAAAAAAGACATCTCTGGCAATCTTGCATTTATTTTCAGACTTTGGATGAATGCTGGAGACATTCCACAGATTTACTGCAGGAATCACTAAGTGATTGTGGCAAAAGGCCAAGGTTTCTAACAAAGCAAGGCATAAAGTAAAAAAAAATATATATATATATATATTTGTTAATGCTGGCAAACCCTGGTTTGTCAAACTGTGTGTTCATTTTGCTTAACTTGAAAACAGAAAACATTTTCAATTTGGTCTCATATTTAAAAGTTATGGCTTCATTAGTATCTGCAACACTGAGCAGTCATTAGTATTACTCTGAAATGTGGGCTGTAAAGTGTGGAAATGTGGAAAATAATACTGGAGAGACCATGGATAAAAGACTATGTCCAGTAGAATAGAGTGAGCTGCAGTGTAGTGACTGTCAGTGTGAACCATCTGTGGATGAAAGTGTAAAAGTAGTTAGAAATAACAATGACTGGGATCAACTGCAAAGCAAGAAAGCTGCTGACCACAGGGTGTTATGATCAGTGCTGATCCTGAAACATCGATGATGTGAATCATCATTGGAGGATCACTGATCTCAACTTCAGTTGTCAGTTAAAGCATCACACTTTGTTTTTTCATGTTGCATCACTGTACGTAGACCTACAAAGCAGAACAGGCTACAAAGTTTTACAAAGCTAGTCTTGTCTCAGATGTTCAAACTGCAAACCTAATGGAAAAAGGGATGAGGTTGATGGAAAAGGTGGGTAGAACAGTGTGAGGGAAGAGCAGCAACCTGTATCTTCACCCTTGTTTCTGGACACTGATACACTGCTCCAGTGTTGAATGATCGGCTAAAGCACTCCTGAGCCAGACCAGACTAGAAAGCACTAACACACAAGTCTCACAGGTTTTCCTCATCATTTACACATGTTTCATGTAAACCCAGTTTTCAAAATGCATTCTCTCGTGTCTTAGCTCTATACCAGCCTCTGCAACGCTAAACACCTTCCATCCATTGTACTCTCACTGCAAAACTCCAAAGCACTGTTTGTCAAAAGGTAAACACAGTGCATCACATCTCTCAGCACAGTTATCATCACTTCAGAGCTACAACGATTAGTCGATTAATCAATTAGTTGTCAACTTTTAAATTAATCGCCAGCTGATTCTAGCTTCTCTAATGAGAATATTCTCTGGTTTCTTTAGTCATCTATGACAGTAAACTGAATATCTTTGGGTTGTGGACTGTTGGTCGGGACAAATCAAGACATTTGAAGATGTAAATAAGTATTCTGTTGTATAAATGGTACTGTAACATACTGTAGATCTTGACTGACTGTGCTTGTCTAGCAATGTTCTGATCTTCAGTCTGGCACATACAGTATGTGTTACTATGTGCCCTTCTACATTCTTAACACGTGAAATGCTACAAATATACAATGATGTCACCTGGGATTCTTCACATACATGATCTACAAAAAACATCATGCCAAATGACAGCAGCTACATGTATGTTTCTGATCCTCTGTGTTAGAGCAAGTATACCTCTGACTCCTCCACATCCAGTCACTGTCATTTCTGCAGCAACTCACTTTGATTTCCAACTACTGTACAAGAACTCGGCTGTATTTACAATATCACTCTGCTGTCTGATCACTGGTAATGGAAGACAAGTCAGGAGCAACAATTTAATTTATTATCTGTCCTACTGCCTCAATGTAGTTTTGGGTTTATTTCAAGAAATGTGTGTAAGTAGTCGAGAAAAAGTGTAAAGGAAGAAGGTGACATTTCTGATGTAAGCTCTTCGTGGAGTTTAGCGTGGAGAGGCTTCCCTCAACAGTGTACTGGACTGTAGTGTCATTAGGTGGAAGCTGTAAATAATGTTTTTTTATGACTCTAGGTAAGGATGAAACTGAAGCAGTGCTACAATGCTTCTTCACAAATGTTAGCTTGCTAATAGAGAGTTCACTGGAGATTGTAATGCACATTAAGCATCACTATATCACCCAGATCCCATTATTGTTTATGCCAGTGTCCAGACCAACCAATAGGGTTGGTGATAGCGTGGCAACAGGAGTGTGATCCCTCACCAGCTTCCCACTAGTAAACACTGCCAGCTGTGTTTGTTGAGATTGTTCCTCTGCACCTCCCACTTTGCTATTTTAAATAATCATTTGGATAATCAGTCGTTTAATAAGTAAAATTCCAAACATTCTCTGATCCCATCTGAACAGAACTTCTTCTGTGTTTTTGGACTGTTGGCCTTAGATTCTGGGAAATTATGACATTTTTCTATATTTTCTGATATTTTATTAACTAAATAAATGTATTAGTTTGAATGATCTCTTATAATATACACTGAAAACTCCCAACATTCTGTTTACGAAGACAAATGAAAGAAACCACCTACACTAAAATATATTGTGGGTCTGGGGCCAGTGGATGTCAGCAGCTGGAAAGCAGCATTCTTGGTGAAACTGCATAGTGTAGCAATCACGTAATCACTGAAAAACAGGCCAAAAAATGCATTTCCCAGCCAATATGAGGTGTGTTTCAAAGATGTATATTTCTATAAATACAGATACCATCACAGAATGATGTGAGACTTCCCCTGCAAGTCCTCTGCCCCAGAACTAACCATATTACATCTCCACATGTAGAGTTAATGTGTGCTCAGTGCAGATCTTTACTCTCCCTCAGAGACATCTTTTCTGCAACAATGCTACATTCAGTAACACTTATTCAGTACTATCGCAGTGAATTTACTACTGTAGCTCTCTATTTTACTGTTGCTTAAGTGTGTGTGTTTTCACAGAGTTAATTCCCTTGTAACTAATTTGCCCCAGTCACTCTAACTGTTCCAGGCAACGGTGTCAGCCAGCCTGCTCTCCCAAACCAAACTATTACCTGAGAGTTTATCACCATCCATTTCTTCCAGAAACCCTGTAATCCTCCAGCTCCCTCTGTTCCTCAGTGGCCCCTCTGGTATGCTAAGAAACAATGGCTGTATATGTGTGTGTGTGCACAGTTCCGCTCAATGCTTCTTCCTCTCACACTTGTTGATGAATAAGGAATGAAGTGCTGAGCCCATCACCGCAGGGGAGAGATTCCCCTGGCAGCACCTCTTCCCCCCCAACACACACACACACACACACACACACACACACACAAGCATGATCACAAACTTACACAAATGTACACACGCATTTACATGCATATACATATGCAGACGCACACACAGGCAGGTCTACAGATGCTCACACACACAAACTAGTGCTCCGCTGCAGCCTGCTCTCTGGTGGTAATTATACGGGTTCTGCACTGTCTGTCTGATGCATCCTGGGGATTATTTAAATGGTCAAATGAAGTGATGTACCACGGACCAAGAAGTAGGCTCAGGGGAGCCTTAGCAGTGGACAGACTGTGATAATGTGTGTGTGAGTGTGTGTGCTCTGTGCTTTAAACTGCCATAATTTCTCTCAAACAAGCTGTAGAGACCATGTTTCTGTCCTGAGAGTCCCCAGAGTATCTCAGTTGTGTTTTCTCTCGCAAACAATAGCCTCTGTCGGTTTGTGCTCACACTGAAATATCACATGCAGGTAGAGATGCCTCCATTAGAGATGTGCAATGCAAAGAATATGTGTGTGTGTGTTTTACAGATTGGACCTTTCATTAAAATGATTTTTTTTTCATTCACATGTAATAAGCTGGATGCAGTTGAACAGATTACATGTTCACAGTGATCAGTGCTGCACAGGTTGTCTGTGGGAACACCTCAGCAAGAATTGATTCTCGTGAAGCATTTTGCCTCACAAATGAAATATTGGTCTTTCAAATCCCACATCAGTCAAACCTGATGGTGTGTGTGTTTGGAAAGAGTAAACGGCAGTTAACACAAACCATGATTATAGTGTGTGTGTGGGTTCCTTCTGTTTCTTTCTCTAAAAGTGTTGATGGATCCAAATGCTGTCTGTCACTCTGACGGATTAAGAAATAATTACTGTCACTGCAACATGGTTACTCACATAATCTGACTCCACAAAATTGGACTTAAATGGCACACTGCCCAGGCAAATTTACAAGGTACACAAACCTGGATTTTGACTGCAGGAGCCTGGTTATATTCTGAGTTCCTGTCCCCTAAAAAATACCTGCTCAAAGAGGAAGTGCTTTCTAATGGCTCAAGAACTATTAGGGTGAAGTATGCACTACTGAACATTGTTGACTTGTTTATATACCATCAGCCTATGCCTAATGGAAAAATTACCACTTGTTGCAGCATTTAGCTGAGAGCTTCTACCTTGCATGCCTCAATACAGGAATCCCCTCCTAAAGAAGCTATTTGCATTCTTCTCACTGTACTGCACTGTTACAGCTACTTTAAAATACTATTCCTCTAACAACAACTGAATTCCCCCCATTATACTCTACCTCACAGAACAGTCTGGGTTCTACAAATCCAGATATTTCCAGACTGTGTGATAGTCTGTCCCTCTAGAATCTGAGCACATGCAACAAACACTGAACAACTGCAGTTATTATATCAATAAATGACTCTGAATTGGATGTATTAATAACTGAATGTGTGCGTTCATGTTGTGTGTTGAGTGTTATGTATTTTGTTATTGTGTATATTATATCAACATGCATTCTAAAATAACCAAGAACAGCATGACAAAGAGAATTGAATATGTTTAACAATTGTGTTTAAATGGCAGCTTTATATCAACTGTGGTTTAGTCTGAAAATGTGTGAAATAAAGAGAAAGAAAACTGAAAACTTGATTTTATTTCATCATTTGATCAGCTGCAGTTAATGCAAACCCCAAAAGTAGAAAATCAACCCATAAAAACAGTTAACAGAGCTTAACTCTGATGAACACAGTTACTCCTCTCTGCTTTGCAAAACTTATATCTCAAATCTAACTGTTGCTCTAAAAAACTATTCGGTCATCAGTTTAATTTGCTTTACCTGCCCAATATCGCAGACTAGACGGGTCACAATTATGGGTCATAATAGAAATAATTAATAATAAATACAATTTAAATTAGATTAATAAATATAAAATGAAAAGTGTATAAATATGCCTACAGTATATATAAATAAAATGATAAATAAATTAATGTTTTAATTCTTGTAGTACTATAAGAGTTATATGAGCACACTGACAAATTATAAGAAAGCAGCTGTTGAACAAGCTAGGTCCAAAAACATAAGCCTGATGAACTCAGAGCAACTGGTGAGCAACTTTTACTGGACTGACTGGGTCTCCATCTTGTAGCACATATCCAGATCTCTAAATACCATTTCCTCCCATGAAGGACCCTCCTGAGCAGGAGCACTGGAAGTCAGTCAGAGCTGGGGTACTGAGAGAAACTTTATAATGATGTCACTCAAAATCCTCATCAGAATTCATCTTTTGTGTATTATTTGAATGGCCAGGATAATTAACATTAACACTAACGTACCCAAATTTGAGAACAGTACAACACACAGCATGTCAAAGCAGCATGAACACTGAACTCAACATGAAATTTGCCAAGAGTTGAGTGGGAGAGAGAGAGAAAGAGAGAGATGGACCCTATGACCATGTCATCATAATTCATAAACTTCAGCGCACTGATAATACATGTATTTCAGAGATGAGCACATTCAACCTGTGTTGGACACATTCAGATGAATATGTTGTCACAGGTTCGTCTCTTGTTGTCACACAGTGTAGTTGCTTCCATACGATTAATTAATAAAGATGCTGAATGACATGATATAATCACATTAAGTTTTTTGTTTCATTTAATTTTCATTTGTCTGTTTCTGTCAGAGGTGACATGATGTGTAATTAGTATTGTTCTAATTATTAAATTATCATTAAATTAATACTCTGTCAATTTTCCAAACTTCAGAGCAACCCCTTAAAAATCCCTCTAAAAAATGACAGAAAACCTGCTGCTATGAGTGTGTGTCACTTTGTAAAAGGATAATTACAGACCAGCACACATTGTGATAACAGCCTAACCAGATAACAAACAAAACATCTGTCCTGTCACAAACACTGATGTACTACACATAAGTGTGCTACTTAAAAAATGGGAGAGATATAAGTTCAATCTTTTGTATTATAAATGATTTTTATAATACCTGATTGCCCTACTTCTCACTCAGGAAGAGGCTAAAGAGATGGGCAAAAGAAGGAAAGGAAACACTGAAGTGACTAGCACTTTGAGAATTCAACCCTGACTTTCATAATCATAAAAAGACAGTTTGCACACCTTCACGAATGTTGTGAAATTGCCACAGGAAGCACAGTCACCACATAAATTAATTCAACTGAAAAAGAAAAGTGTGTCTTGAGACTTCACAGTCACTTTTCCTTCTTGATCCTCCTTGAAAAATTCAAAGTGATACTATTCTGTTTTTACCCCCCCTTCCCTCCCTCATCCATGGCCTAGCACTGCTGCATATGCTGCTCATTCCAAGGCAAGCTTTTAGCATTTGAAATTGTAATGGCTGGGCCCTCTCTTTATAATGACAGGCCCCCGTCAATCACGCTAACTGATGGACAGCTTGCATTAGCATAACATCTGTTCCACTTGATCTTTCTGCAGCGAGATGACACATTTTCATACAAAGCTTCACTTTCTGTGATTACTTCGCTGGTCAATACACACTTTTAATGTTGATCACATTTTATGGAAATAAGTCCGTTGTTGTGCTCGGATTCAGCCCGGAAGTCGGTGGCTCGGGTAAAGGAGGCGAACTTGATGAGAGACTGTGAACTTGTTAAGACTTGTGCAAGACAGCTGTAATTAAATGGAGAAACAATGCACCGCTTCACATGCTATGTCGATTTGTTTATAAGGATAGGTGCATATTTTGTCTACATTCTATACCTTCTTTAGGAGATGTTTACATGCATGTGTGTGATTTATGCTCTCTGATTATGCTCTCACATTAGTATACAAGTTTGTGTATGTGTGTGTGTATGTGTGTGTGTGTGTGTGTAGGCTCTTCTCCAGAGCAGGGATTAGCTAAACAGCATCTGGATGCTCACTAATTGGCTCTCCTCTCCACACAACCATGAAAAAAATAGCACACCTCACCTCCTTGTGTTTGTGTGTGTCTCACACATAAAGTGCAGCTTGTGCCAGTAATTGGGGATTACCATGGTAATATGGTAAGCCATGTTCACTGAGAAAAAAATTACAATTATGGCAGATAAATGGCACACAATTGTTAGAAATGGCTAAATGGTCATTCCTGGCTCTTGTTGTATTTATTGGCATCTCTTCTGTATTTTTTTTCTTCTGCTGATTAACCTGGCTCTGCTGCTGCTATTGTCTTCTGGTAAGTAGCGTTGCCACTTAACAATATAATGGGCGCGCTGCCACTATTATTTCACACTAGTTGCTGCAATCAAGGGCTTTTAGCAGGACCAACTCTCAATCTGTCCAAACTGAAGCCAAGGATAGACAGGAGTACAGATGGAGCTGCATCACATTATATAGCAGTGAAGGACAGAGAGTCAGAGATGCAGAGAACTGCACAATGTACTTTTCACATGTACTGTATATTGATTTATGTAAAGTATATGTAAATATACTTCTCGATGAATGCAGGCATCTTAACATGCAAACAATGTATGCAGCGGAAGCAGGTAACCTCACAAAGCAGGGCTGAATGTCATATGGCCATTCATGTTGTTAGAACACGGTGCTCCTTCTTCACAATTCAGATTCCAAAGAAATGTTTTCTAACAGGCATATTGACTTTTAATTATGGAGCTGTGCATCTAAGTCACAGAATTCATCCACACATTCATTTAATTGCCCTCCTGTAACTTGTAAAATTGCACCATTTTGATTCGTTTAAAGGACAGGTTCATAATTTTTCAAGTCTGTCTTAAAACAACTCTATAGCCCATATGAATATTGAAACATGTTTTTCTTGCTACAATCATTCCTCTTGTTCATACTGACCATTAGAAGATCCCTTCATAATGCACTTACAATGGAAGTGATGGGGGACAAAGTCCACAGTCCTCCTTCTGTGCAAAAAATGTATTTAAAAGTTTATCTGAAGCTAATATGAAGCTTCAGCGTCCAAATGAGTCAAATCAAGTAGATATCTTTCAACGTTACAGTCTTTTTAGTGCCAAAGTTCCTCTTGTTGTTACTATACTTCTACCTCAGCTCAACAGGGAAACACTGTCTGAGGAAAGACAAAGAGGGAATTTGATGCTAAAAAGACTGTAAATGTGTCAGATAACCACTTGATATGACTAACTCAGACTGATGAAGACTCATATAAGCTTCACATCAACTTTGGCTCTGAGCACTTCGAAAACGTGGGTGACCTACGTTCAACAATATATCTGAACACCTTCTGTGTAGACACAACCGTTCACTCGCTGCTGCTGCTGCTGCTGATCTGCTTAACATGCTGGTAATGCTACGCTTTCTGTGTAGACACAGGCTAAGAGTGTCCATTCTTGATTAAAAGCTTTGCTTTCGCTGTCTACTTTTCTCTTTTTAGAGCACTTTTCTCTGAATCTTGTCCCACCTCATCTCTGGTCTCTCCCTGCTGGAGTCAGTCAGCAGGGCCCTGAAGCTCTGTCCTGCCTCTGCATAGAGCAGAGTGGCACACTTATAGCTGGTTTATTCAAAGTTTAATAATATTAAACGTATCGCATGTCTAAATTGCGCCAAAATTGACACTGCATTCCCCTTATTCCCAAGCAATGCACCTGCCGAGTGTGGAGTGGATTGGATGCACAGTTGAAGAGATATGTGAAGGACATACAGACATACAGAGATTCCTTCCCCTAGTATATAGATTATGTGTCCTGTTATTTAGTAAAATATCATGACAGCTTCAATTTTTCGGCTGCTCAGAAATTATGCGTAACTTAAATCACAAAGGTTTTGTATTGTAATAACAAATTCTGTAGATACTCTTTTGTCCTGTGTAATGTGGTAACCCTAGAACGAGAACCTTCAACCAGAGACTGCATCAAGCTACAGAAGACAGAAGAACATCAGTTAGCCTGGATGTAAAGTCAGGACTTCAGCACTCTATAAAGTAAAAACATAAACCATGTTAGCAAAAAATTACCTAAACATTCACAGTGCGATATTTTCATCAATTAGTAGTCATACTCATGGCCACACGATGGACGTAAGTGGTTTGGTCTCCAGCTGCTAAATGCTCCACTATGTTCACCAGCTTATCTCTAACTGATGGTGTGTCTGCTGCTTGCTGCTGAGCAGGTAGTGTACAGTGAGTTTATTTAGAGCTTTTTCACTGAATACTGCTTCCTGCTGCTGCTGGAAACAAGGTTGATGAGAGCTGTCAAACTGAGCCAAAAGAGTAATTGTGCTTTAACACTACAAAACAATTAGTGAAACAAAGGTAAAAAGCTGTACAGCGTTTTGTGATTTGTGTGGGTTCATCATTACAAATAACCCCTTTTACCTCACAATGTCATTTCACTTCACGGTAAAAAATAAATGATTATGTGAAGCTTTGAGCTCAACTTCCATGGCAGTATTACTTATTACATTGTTAACACAAATAGTAACAATTCTCCCAATAAAAAGTAACCATACAACCATATAACCTCTACTCACAGAATGAGATACAGCAACGAGGTGCAATAAAAGTTTTATTTGTAGCATAGTTGTGTGTATAAAAAAATAAATAAATGTGGTGGCTCAAATTTGTTAGCAGAAAAACAAAAGAATATGGTCCCTCCCTGACGGAGCAGAGAAATATAAGAAACCCAGACAACAGGCAAGAGGCAATAGATTGACAGAAAAACAAGAGTGATTTCAAAAGAGAGGTAAAAAGGAGGATATGTACAAGGAATTCAGAGTGATGTAGGCTACCATTGCTGGTGATTGGATAGCTATGCAATCAGAGGAGATTGTGATATTATGGAGTCAGCTTTAGCTACATCAAGCCATGTCTCCAAACAACCCCAGTCTGTGGCCCATAAACCTTTTAAAGCTCACCTTATAAAGTGATCACCACCCATATCTCATTCCCACTGTGATTCCTCCTGACCCAAATAAGTCCAGCAATCTATTTTGGTTTGTATTGCATGCATTTCCCCTGTTATTCTTCTCTCTGTCTATTTCTTTATTAATCTGTCATCCATGCATGATCCTTTTAGGAACAGCCTCCTCTGATTCGATTAGATGGGCTTTCATTATGGTAATGGTGGATTAGGCAACAGGGAGATCAGAGGGGATGTTTGTGCTTGATTCTGCTGCCTCCGCTACAATACAACACAAAGGATGTATACATACGCATGTGTGCTGTGTGTATGTGTGTGTGCTCGGGTTGGCTGAGGGCTGTGTGTGGGTGCCTGCTATATGTTTTGGTGTTGTCTCTGTTAATGTCATCACTCACTAATCTGTGGTGCACATGCTTTGTGCAGGGCACATTTCAAATGGTATTACTGTAATGAAGACTACACTCTTACATATAGAATACACATACATCATAGGCCTATACTGGTTACATTCATTCTGTATGACACAGAGAGCTGTGATTTAGCTTTGCATTCAGTCAGTTAAACATCAGCTAGCCTTACCATACACAAATTTTGAGGTACTTGTGCTTTACTTGAGTATTTCCATTTGATGCTACTTTATACGTCCTCTCCACTACATTTCAGAGGGAAATATTGTACTTTCTACTTCACTACATTTATTTGACAGCTTTAGTTACTTTTCAGGTGAAGATTTGATACAATGGATAATATAACAAGATTTTAAAATACGTCTTACAAAAAGCAGTGTGTAGTCGGGGTCACATTTCAGATGTCTATGAGTTGTTAAAGGAAAATTGTGGTTTATTTCAATCTGGCGTATTTCTCATAAATGTGGTCATTGTGGCTCTATGTGTCATGCTAACTCAGCTCTCTCCAGTTCTGTTATTGAGATTCCGGCGATTCAGATTAAGATTTAGGCAACCGATGGTTAACATGATTTTTTCACCCGCTTTGCTGCGGGGGTATACTTTATGGCCCAGGTCGTATGTTTCATTTCACTTTCTCTCTTTTGTCTGTGTGAACAAACCATATACTCAAAATTAGGCATGTCAACATTAATGTGTTACTTTACGTTAAGAGCCACTATTGTTGGAGGGCTGATTTTCAAGTAAAGAAAGTGTCAGGTGATGTGAAATGACTCTGTCAGGTTCTGTATGCTGCTGAAATAGACCTGATCAGTTGCAATTTTGGTGTACTGGATGTATATATAATGGTGTATAAATGTATCTTTGGTCAGTTACCCTCACCAGTGGTGGTTATCCTATGTGGGAAATTTCTATGTAATTATGCAAGATTTGGTAGCTATGGTAACATATACGCAACATGTATGTAACATATGGGGTGGCTGTGGCTCAGGAGGTAGAGCAGGTCGTCCACTAATTGGAAGATCGGCGGTTCGATTCCCAGCTCCTCCAGTCCACATGTCGATGCATCCTTGGGCAAGATACTTAACCCCAAGTTGCTCCTGATGGCTGTGCCATCAGTGTGTGAATGTGTGTGGATGATTAGATTTCCTCTGATGGGCAGGTTGGGACCTTGCATGTTAGCCCCTGTACCATTCAGCGTATGACTGTGTGTGAATGGAAGAATGTGATTCGTAGTGTAAAAGCGCTTTGAGTGGTTGGAAGACCAGAAAGGCACAATACAAGTACAGTCCATTTACCATTTACCATATGCACATCTCCAGGTCGGCAAAGGTATTTACCTTGACACATAAGAAAATGAAAATGTGTTAAAGCAGAGATGTGCCTGTGTCCTTCTCCATTAAAGGGGCACTCCATCAATTTTCCACATACAGGTCAGTTAATAACTACTCACGGACAGTGCTACTCAGCCTGTGAAAACAGTTGTATACTATCTTCTGTAGATCTGGAGGGAGCTTCCTAAAGTTTATAAAATACCCCAATGATGTCATTAGTGTTATTCTCTCCACCTAGGCTTTAAGACTACAAATTTATGACAGACAGCCTGCATTATAACCTGAAGGTGTGGAAATGAAAGAAGAAAGCATTTACCTGGCCATTTTTCTTTTAAATTGTAATAGTGGAAGCATCTTCTGAGCTGTCCTCTGACCCTATTTATGGCTACTTCTATTCCGCACTGTCCCCTGGCAACAGAGAACAGATTTTAAATCCTATTAAAAATCCTGTTTCTACAATTTTTCTACAACTCTGATGTTTTGGTGAAAAACAAAAATGATGAGCCTTGAACATAAGTTAAGACTTGTTAAAACATAATGCTTATTTTTTTGCATCTTCAATAGAAACACTTTATTTTCATATTGAAGACAAGTATGAGCATTTGTTTTTCATGCTTGAAAATGAAGCATTTCTCCGTGCCTGGAAAAAAATCACATATGTTTGTGTGTTTTTTAATCTTTTTTTATGGCAGGAGAAATCCTACCACTAAGTGGAGTTCATTAATATTCCTAATGGAAGGTCCATTGTCTTGATTGCCTGACCTGGTGCATAGGGGCAGGCCTCTGGAGCTCAGAGCGCTCAGTCTTAACCATGCAAGTCACAATGCCAGTATATACTTCACATGTTCACACACTCACATCAGAGTCATGGTCCAATTCCACTGCCGCAATTATCAAAGTGCCCCTCAACCTCCAAATTGAGGAATATATCTTAATTCAGTCAAATGGCATTTCAGTGACAGAGGCTGTGCCAGATTATGGATTAAAGTAATCCCAGGGGACCAGGGATAGTGTGTTTGGGTACAAGAGGAGGAGTTTTCAATCATTCATTCAAGTGAGCGTGGCTGGGGGCTGGGACCAGTAAACAAAACAATCACAAAAACAGGCTTAGGATTGTTGCTGATGCTGCTTCTTTCCTGTCAGACACGAATAGATTGGCAACCTGCTACTGAAAATGATAGACTAATCCGTTCACATAATATCCCGCCAAATCCCCCAACAATATAAAATACATTGTAGATATAATGGTTAAAAGGCATTATTCAGTTACATAGAAAAAAATCATTGTAACTCTGTTGTTTTCCACTGCACTTAAAGGTGCAGTGTGTTGAATTTAGTGGCATCTAGCAGAACAAACTTGGCAGAAACTGAATATAATATTCATAAATATGTTTTAATTAGTGTATAATCACCTGAAAATAAGAATTGTTGTGTTTACCTTAGAATGATCCCCTTCCACAGAGGCTGCCATGTTTTACAGCCATGTTTCTACAATAGCCCAGATAGGACAAACCAGTCACTGGCTCCAGAGAGGGTCTTTAGTGTTTTTCGTGGCAACTGTAGGTTCAACTATGTTTGAAAGGGGAGGGTGAGGGGAGGGGTATTCATTTGGTTGCAATCTGCAACCTCAGTGATGGATGCCACTAAATCCTACACACTGCACCTTTAAAGGACTAGAGTATTGTGTGCGTATCAAAGTCTATTACATCTTATATATGTTGGGCTGCTGTGGCTCAGAAGTAGAGCAGGTCGTCCCCTAATCAGAAGGTCGGTGGTTCGATCCCTAGCTCCTCCAGTCCGCATGCTAAAGTGTCCTTGGGCAAGATACTGAACCCCAAATTGCTCCCAAAGGCTGTGTCATTGGTATGTGCCTGAATGAGCATTAGAAACTCCTCCTGACAAGCAGGTTTTCACTTTGCATGGCAGCATCTGCCATCAGTGTATGAATATGTGTGTGAAGGGGTGAATGTTGGCATGTAGTGTAAAGCACTTTGAGTGATCGGAAGACTAGGAAGGTACTATATAAGTGCTATCCATTTACCATTTATTCCTCTGTGCCAAAGACCTCTGTCATTGTCCAAAAACTATTAAAAACACACCAATGAGCCACACTGTTGCACTGGGTGACATGTTTCTTTATTACATGAACACACACAATGTATTTTATTTTAACTCAGAACCACAAACACTGTCCTGCTGCCAGAAATACTCACTAGAGCACCAAATGTTGATTAATCCGCCTCTGAAAATAGACCCATATAAATGTACTTCAAAACTAATGGAGCTTTAGCAAAAGTTCAGTCAGGAAGACAATCGTTTGCATGTTCAGGTTTGTAGTTTTATTTCTCAAATCCTGTGTCATTCCCATCCCTCACACACGCTCACTCATAATGTCCTGGCTGTCATTGCACAGGTGTCAACTGAGACATCAGCTGTTCACATCAGCTGGTCACATCTATCCAATAGCATGGTAACACACCATCATTGTCAGCCTATTATCTTGCAACTGCCTTTTAAAATATGTTTTCTCCCTCTCTGCCTTTAGTGCTTTCATGCTGCATTATGAGCACCCCACCACCTCCCCGTCACCAACCCAGTCTTCACACATTCATCACTTCATCAACCTCATCAGCCTTATCAGTCTCAGCGGAAGTCATCAGCCACCACCACCGCTAGTGTCTGGACTCCATGGGGGATTTATCTTACTGCTGCTCAGGACTGATGTCCCTTGATTACAAAATCTCCCCGTAGAGTCTAAGTGCCAAAGACTACTGACAAGACTTAATCATCAATATTTGTATAATAAACAAATTTTCTTTGCTTCATTCACTTGTCTCTCCTGATTGAAATGCACTTCCTCCTATTTGAGTAACATTTGCTTAAAAGCTACAGTGACCCGCTGTAGTTTTTTAGCTTTTTAAAAGAATGAAACACATACTGTGAGCTGTGTTCAGTGGGAACCAATGGTTGGGGCTGAGTGCCACAGACAGGATAGGAAGGTCAGAACGCATTGAGAGGTGGACTAACACATTGTTCGTTTTTTCATGGGATATGTTCACGATAAATTTTTTTTTAAAAGTATAACAAAGCTGCCCCGGAAAAAAATACCCTTAGTGGCACTGGGGGGGTTAAGGAAAATAAAACCCACCTGATAATAATAAAAATAAGATAAAATAAAATAAATTGAATCTAGAATACATAACATAAGATAGAAGATAAAATAATAGTAGTAATAATAAAATAAAATAAAACAAAGTTAAAACATAGAACGTATGAAATCAAGTAAAATACATCATTTTAAAAGGGCAGTAGTGCATATGTGCGAAGCAGACTGAGAGAAAAGCTAGTTAAAGGTTACAGTGAAGAGATAAGTTTTTAGCTGTCTTTTAAAAATATTTAGTGAGCTGGCTCCCTGATATCTATCGATAGTGTGTTGCATAGCTTTGGGGCATAATTGACAGTGATGTGTGCAGTGAGTCAAGAACTCACCCAGAGCAGGACCAACCCAGTCTCTTCAATCTGTGTACAAATAACATGACCTTACACTTTCAGATTGCATGCTGACATTCCTTTTATTCTTAGTGGAAAATACAATATTATTTCAACATTAAAATGCATTTTGATAACATTTCCAGTGAGAAATGTGCATTTCATTTTCATAATTTTCATTCAGTGAATGTTTATGATGTTTAGTTTGTCAGTTATTACAACGATCTTTTCAGGCTTTCTGTTGTTGCTATGGTGGTTGCTACAGATGTTGCTATCGCTGAAACCACGTAGTTGCATGTTGTTTGAATCATTGTATTTGCGTTGTGTAGTTATCTGAGATGTTACGTTTGTGTTATTTTATGTAACTGTTTGATGATGATCTTTCAATAAAAAAACATAGATTTTAGAGCGGCCCAGGGATGAATTGAGTTTGAAATCCAGAATTTGAAGCTTTGCGATCGGCTGACTGGAGGACCCGCCCGGAGGTATTTTTTACCCACTGTCAGCGTATTAAAGTTACTACTAGAAAGCCTGCAAGAATCTGTAATAACTGAAAAAGATGTATAGAACATTTCTCTCTAGAAATGTTATCAAAATGCATTTTAATGCCAAAACTATCTTAAATTATTGCATTTTCCACTGAGAATGAAAGAAATGGGAGCCATTGTTTTGCAGAAAGAAACTTGACAGTCACATGACAGCACATGCCTGATAACAGGCCTTCTGCACGTACTGGGCTCTACCGACACTGGATCACTGAAATAAATGGATGACAACAGCCTACCAATAGGTTTAGTAGGCCCCTACTAGCCCATATATTTGGGATGTGTGATGATAATGCCTATTCAATAGGCTGATAACAATCAAATTGTGTGATACGATAATGCTGTGCAGTAAAGACCCACAGAACTTATTGAAATTCTAGTGAAGATCACAAAGTCGACAAAGACTACAAATATGTAAAATATCTCCATTTGGTGGAATCCTGCAGCCATAAAAATACAGAGTTTGGGGCTTGGATATTTCACTCAGTGTAAACATCATAATGCTTCAACAAAGTGCAAAAACAAACTGATACACAATATGTGATGATTTTTTCAGAAAGTGTGGAATATAATATTTACAATCATAAAGCTACTTGAGGGGGAATCTGTATGTTTGAGGTAAGAGCACTCCCTCTTTCGCCATCAGCTTTTCCTTCTGGTCCCCCTCACCGCTCCCTTTCCTCTCTTTAATCTGACACTGAAACATTTCTCTTGCCCATCCTCTCCTGGCAGCATGGCCTGGATGCTGACAGGGCCTGGGGGTTGGTGGTTCAGTCCTCCACATGGACAGGAGGGAGATATTTTGCAAGATGCAATGTTTTGGCGGTGTTGAATAAATGCATACAGAGTGAATTTGCTGGGGCTATGTGTAGGCTACTGCATGTGTATCTTATAAAAAGAACATGTCAAATTCAAATTGTGTCTTATGCAAACTGGTACACATTTTTCTTTAATAACAATTTCACTACCCTAACATTCATGTTTAGAGTCACAGGAGAACAATTAGCTGTGATGGAGCCACCACCTGACATTATCAATTGCTAACTTCCTCTGTGACAGTAAGCAGCTGAGTACCAGACCTCAAACAGTGTGTGCAAACAAGCATACACACACACACACAAACACACAATGCCTCTTCATAACCTAATTTCTCTCCACACAACAGCAAAGCTCTCTGGCAGCAAGTGTTGAATTCAAATGGGGCCCAATGGCAACAATCTTAAAGGGCAAACGAGTGGCAAGCAAGAGAAAACATTAGCAGCAGTTGAAAGGCATTTAGAAGCTTTGAAGGCTTGACTGAATTAAATGGCGATAATGAATTTCAAATAGCTGTTTATTTGTGGCTGTGGTGGATGCAGGGAGGCTAACTGCCACCAGGGGGTTGTGAAAGCCACGCTGGAGAAATCAGCTGAGTGTTTTCTGTCTGTGAGATTGTGTGTGTGTGTGTGTGTGCTGTTAGTCAAGGAGATCCAGGGTCAGCGGGATGGAAGAGTAGTCTGTCGGATCAGCATGGAGGCACTCGTCTCAGAGCAGCCTGCACACAAGAAGTCCTCAGAGACCCAAGTGATGCATCCTGTTCTTAGCTGTGGGGTAGTTTGGAGCTTAAAGTTGAACTGGCGCTCCACAGCAGCAGCAGCATGGAAGCCATCAGAGGCTGTTGGAGGAGGTGCAGCACTGCAGCTCAGGGAAATATGCCAGAAGAAAACTGAGAACAGCAGCGAAGTGATAGGACTGGAGTGATATTTTACTCTGGTATGGCATTTACAGATCTGAAACAACATCCACTTTCTTGGAATTATAAACAGAGCTGGATCTAGGTGAAAAATTCTCCTCACATGTGTTGAAATATTAACTGTGATGATATCTCAACCACTGTGCTTTTTTTCTCCATTACTCAAAAGAGGATTACTTGTGAAAACAAAGCTAAGCTTCCTACTGATGGAGTTTACTGGCATCTGTCAAATTGTATGTTCAATAAACTGTTTTTCCCCCTTTTTCAACAACCAAACGTACTATTAGATATAAACTATTAGCAGTTTAACCCTTTGCACCCAAGGGTTTAGGCTAAAATTCATACCCCTTATCTCAAAATCATAACTCTGACAAACCACACACAAACACCATACACATACTGTAAAAATTTGCAGAACCTACTCTTTACAAAGACACGATCCATGAAAAAGACTTTGCTCTCTCTACATGACATGGCAACAAAATTGTGTCACAACACCTACCCATTACTGGCTGATACAGATTATAATCAGCAAAACAATAAGAGTGATTAAATCAATGAAAATGGTGAGGTTTGTATTTTGTTTATTTGGCACCTGACAATCCCCTGTATCCATATAGTGATCCTACCATAAGCATAAAACATCCTGGATTCAAAGGGTTAACCTCTCTGCACCTTCACATCAACTGGGACAGCCCATCATGCTGTTACGTTGGTGTTCCATTTGGGATGTGGAGTCTCACCTCCATGCTGTGGGCTACATAGCTGTAATTCATTACGTGCACACCTAGTACATATTTTCATAACACCTAAAGATAGAAACATATTGTAATCACACATGTCAAATACATATCTACATTAATATTATTACATATGTACAGAACACATATTTCACTCATATCAGTACATATACTAATTTCTTACAGTATGCTTCAATATTCCCGTATAGCCAGCCATATTTTCATATAACATTCACACATCAAATATGTTGAATATGTGGGTATATATTGTATAAATCTTGTCTGAATATATATATTGATTATACAAACATATATGTCTATATAGATAATAATAATATAGATAATTATGTGTAAAAATTCATTTCTGCTACATACATGTATGTATATATTTTTTTGATATACACAAAAAATGTTTTTGGATCAAAATATGTGCCCAACTTGAGTAACCACTCTACTCACATGCCGTACTCCCCTCACTGTAACATATATCCAACCAATCATGGTTGCGTAATTAAGTTGTCAGTGCTCTGCTCACACTGCTGTATGCCTGCTGCCACACTGCTCATTTAATACATACAGTATGGTAGTATGACCTTATATTAGATGGATGCTTGTACAGAGTGATATTTTAGTTTATTAGGTTATTTTCAGTTTTTTAAAGAATGGACATATCTGAACATGTTAATACAATATTCACTTTCCTAGAATTATAAGTAGGGAAGATTCTGGCATCAATATATTTATACTGACTTGACATATGGATGCTCAAAATAAAAAGGCATGCTGCCAGTTCCCAGTTTCTACTGATGGGAATGCAAATGCAAATGACCTTAAAATGAGCCATAATACATCTCACAGTAAAAATATTCTAGTTTATGCCTTGATGCTTCACAAGATGATGAGCAGTTAAAATTCAAGTTAAAGTTTTCAGAAATGCTTTTCTTGAAATACAGTTGGCTTTTGTTTATGTTTTTTTTGTTCGCCTGTTGGTGATGAGCAAGTTCAAGTCATAGTTTACTTCCTTTTTGTTTACCGCATTAGCACTGAGAAGGAAATGAGCAGTCAGGATGTTAAAGTCAGTATGCTGTATCCTAACGCAGTCAGTTTTAGGCTGCAGGTTTAACAGTTTCAATCCTGAGTACTCCCACAGTAATCTTGGCCTCCTCTGAGCTACTAGCTGCTGAAAAGCAGAAATGTTCCAATGTGAAATGTTGCTTTACACTGCAGAGGTGATAAGTGGTCCAGCTCTGTGGGCCACAGCCATGACACTGAAATTGTTGGATACAACCTTGAGTGAAGAATGCTTCTTTAATCACAGTCTGACTATTCTGCTGCACCGCCGGTGAAAAGGGAACACAGTGTTGTTACATAGACTTTTGGTGCTGGTGTAGACATGGACTTTCTCAGTATCTGTGAAAAAGCATGGATACATGATGTGTAAGACTGGAACTTCATTGATCCCCATGCAGAAACAAGGTGATAACTGTAATGCATTTTACTCTGAAACATGTTTTTGTCCAGCTTTTTTTTTCTTTTTGTTTTCTCTCCAGTGTGGAATGGCCAATTCCACACTGTGCTGTGACTCTGCATGGGCTGCTGAACAGTGTGTCAAAAATATTTTAAGTTCATTAGTGTTTAGCAGTACAGAGGATAATCATTATTTATCTTTAAATCCATGAAGCTGTAATAAAAAAGTTTCAATGGCTCAAATATTGCACAGTGAACTGAAAAATTATGAAGCTGGATATAATAACCAGCTCATCTGGTAACTTTTTTAACATATGACTTTTTGTAAGTAGAGAATGTGCATTTTAAGCTAAGATAAAATAAGATTAGACTTCATCACTGATATTTTTTTCTACCAAAGCTGCTTTATATAGGCTACATAGCTAGATATACGGCATTTTATGTGTAATAACTCATGTGTAAATACATAGATAAATACATAGCAATCGTAACTCCCCACTCCCTGCTGTGTGAGATCAATGTTTCCTTGTGGGGAGCCACAAGGTCAGAGTCTAGATGCCAAACACTAATTCTGTACATATTTTACGTTTAAATAATAATTTACTCCACTTGAGATGGCAGAAAGTACACAGAAATTACTACATAACTAATATGACTGTGTTCCATATACAGTACCAGTCAAAGTGTGGACACAGGGATGGTGTCTTCAAACCATGACTGGTACTGTATATGGTACCTTCTGAATGTAAGAAAGC
The DNA here is from genome assembly GCF_963924715.1 of Thunnus thynnus. NCBI lineage: Eukaryota > Metazoa > Chordata > Actinopteri > Scombriformes > Scombridae > Thunnus > Thunnus thynnus. The sequence goes on along the minus strand of NC_089525.1, from coordinate 1,932,146 downwards.
ACAAATAATGATTTCCACTGCATGATATAAAAGTTGTCATCTGCCAAGAAGTTCAAGAAGATTAAATATAACATCTCATTTATATTTCCATATATGATGGTATATACACAGCAAATTCGCTGGAGTCAAGATTTTAGTAGTGGGCTGTTTTAGAGTAAAGTGTTGAGGTTCTGGTGCTGGTTATGACAAATGACCTCTGTAGCAGTGACAAAATCTAATGTTGTTGGCGTAACATCACAGTATTCAATGAGTGTTACTTTCAACATCTGGGCACTTGGACAGCAGACAGGTACGCTTGAAAACTTGTGACAGCCGCCATTTTCTGTCCATTGCCTCGAGCATGAAAAGCAAAGATTGGTGAGTATATTCAAACCAATTCTGTCTGTGTTATTGCTATTATGTATTAACATGTGCTTATTTTGGCTCACTGTTTTAAATGTTGGAGACATGAGTAAAAACAATACATTATTTACTAAAAAGTTACTGTCATCGTTAGCTGGTAAGCAGGCTAGGCTATTTGTAAGACACTCTGGGCTAACTTTAAGCTAGCTTAGATATTGTAACGCTTAACTAGAAAATAGTTTTAAGCTATTTGGGTCTAGAAGATCTTCATGTTTCCTGTTTTATGTTTTATCTGACACAGCTGTGTCCTGCAAGGGCATAGACAATGTCAAGATGCTGCTAAATTGTCCCTACCATTATTTTCTTTTTTTTACTAATCTCAAATGACCTTGCCATTTTAACTACTAATAATGTTAATGGTAAGAGCTAATGTTATACAGAGTTGCCAAGTTTGTGTGTGTTCTGTGAAAAGTGGATTATTATAATAAAGAGTGAAAGAGTGGGATATGGGTGGTAACCGACATGATGATTTGGTAACCCACAACTTCAAACTGTATTACGCATTGTCGACTAGCTGCAGCGCGGTAGTAACATTAGTAGTGGAGTAGATGATGAATGGTTGTCAATCTGAAGCAGTTTGTATTTATAGTTAAAATGTTTCAAATGTAGCAGAATGTCATAGTGAAAGATCTATCCTTATGAATTAAAAATAATACAAGTTGAAGTTTATGACATGATTTAAAGATAGGTTTGAGCTCTGCCATGAAACTCTTGAGTTGTGTTAACTTACTCAAATCACCTCATATCATTTAATGTTGTGCAACAGTTAGTAGTATTGTGGTTTCACTTACCGTTAGCTCACACTTGTTATGGTGTTTTAGATATGTTGCCTGACGGATGTAACACAAATTTATAGCCTTCAATTTCACATCTTTTAAATGTTGTAATCAATTTGATGTATCTCAAGAATGAATACTGCACTGTCATGTCATCATAGTTAGGACAGGAATTTGCTTCTTTGCATCTCTTGACTTCAAGATCAGGAGGGTCTCCATTCAGAAAATCATCTTTCAGGTAAGTTAAGTTGGGCAAAACTTTTCAACCTATTAAGTTGCTATAATGTAAATATAACCATGTCATCGATGCACCTGTTCAGTAAAGCTTTAGAATTTAGGCCAACTGCCAAGATGACATAAAGAGGCTATTCTGTGTTTTTCATTGTGTTTATTTGGTAGGATACAAAGATAGCACAATCATCACAAGAGGTGTGAAAAACAGCATATAAAGTTCCAGACCTCTCAGGCAGAAAGAGAACATTTGCATACCTGCCAGCTCCATTTCCAACAAGTATATTTTGGCTCATCAGAGAAAATTTGAGTGTAGTGAAAGTTTTAAACCGTCTTTTAGGCTATTAAAAAGACTATTTTTATTCATAATTAAAACAGCATTGAGATGGTGTCTTAAGAAATGTCATGTTGTCTCCCTCTTCCACTACAGTCTGAGTTTAAGTCATTATATTGTATAATTTAAACATTTTGTCATGCCATTTCATCGCTTAACCTCATCACATAATGAGAGAGAAGTTCTCCATCCCTGTGGACAAAATCACGGTGGAAGATGATGGTTGTGGCACTGAGGTGGATGAAACAGTGTTTGCAGAATTATCAACTCTGGAAGGGATTTGTTTTGTCATCAAGGACAGTCATGATGACGATGGTAAATTTAAAAAGTAGCTTGGTTTTATATTGCATTGACAGAAGTGGTCATTGGAGATGCAACCATTGCATTGACTTCATTATCTTAAATCCAGGTTTAATATGAGCATATGAAATATTAAGAAACCTGTTAGAAAAAGGTTTAACTTGTAAGTAATGGTTTTAATTCATGATTGATCGCTTAAAAAAGAAAAATTGTCTTTATAGCACAAAATGCAACATAGCAAAGCAGGTGTTTTCTCTATTGATTCCTAATTGTTCAGTCAGGAAAGATATAGGCAAAGATTTTTGAATGATTGAAAGCAGGGGTCATGTTCAGTGCTGAATTCAAGATTGTATCCACAATTCAACTGCAAATAAGAGATGTTTTTAGATTCAGTGTTGAGACCTCAGTCATCAACTCCATCCATACCACCATCTTCATCAGGTGGGAGTTTCCACTCTGTGTCATCAGTAGCAGTGACAGTGAGATCTCAAGACCACCCACGTGTACTCAAAGTGATGATGAGGCATTGCAGAGTTCTTCAGCCATAGAGGTAAGGTTATCATCAGGTGTCTCCATATAGACAGTATAAATCATATCTAAATAGAAATTGTTGTTGTTGTTGTCACGTTTTTGATTCATTTTATGTGCTTGAATGTTTTATTGCCATTCAACACAGAAAGATAAAAACAAACCCATGTCAATATGAAATCCTGACATCACGTTCCAAAAAATCTGTAATGATTTGGAGTAATGAATTATGTGTCCTTTCAAATTTGGCTTTATTTGATAATCATTACCATCATGCTATAATGATGACTGAAACTAGTTTGCTGCTGTTGGTCTAAGTCAGAACTGCTAACCATACCTCTGGATAGGAGGAAATATTTACATTTACCTTTTTATATGTATGTGATCAGCATTACTCAAGGTCTGTACTGACTCCCATATAACTCTAGAAAGGTTCCTTGTGATCCAAAGAATAACCCATTAAAGTTTGATAGACACAGAGACAAATCCAGACCATACTGTTCGGCCATATCACAGGTATACATTAATTGGTATACACAACACATTGTTGTCATCTGTGTAGCTGATAAAACAGATCCTGCTGACAAAACCTGGAAGGAGAACAAACCCTGAAGAATATGAAGAGACTGGGACGCTGTGTGACAGTAAAAGAAGACAGATGGTTAACATATGGTTGAGACTGAGGGGTAAGTTGGTGATAACAGGGTATACATTTGATTGTAAGGATGAGCAGAATTGTGTGAAATAGAACAGCTCGCTCCAGCGGTTAGGCGGTTACAGTCATTTAACTGAACTTTTCTTTTTCATTTTAAATAAATTGCCATACTGCATGATTACTGAAATAAATGAAGGTAATCAGAAATGTGTGGATTTGGGGCTGAATTACCAGTAATTTGTTACTAGTCAGCTTGTTGGATTGTGAAAGGACATCAGCAGTTGAGATTGGAGAAAAAAAACGGCAATGACAGTGTTGGTCTCAACTCTGCAGTAGACTCATATTACTGCAGTAATGTGATAATTGTTCCATTCCTATGAGTGCTATCAGGTACTTGGGTAAGTGGGCAAACAGCAGTTTTCTTTTTTTTTTCTTGTTTTGGCAGGAGAATCCTGCAGTCAATTACTAAAGAGAAATATACATTTGGGAATTCTCTCTCTCTCTCTCTCTCTCTCTCTCTCTCTCTCTCTCTCTCTCTCTCTCTATATATATATATATATATATATATATATATATATATATATATATATATATATATATACATAACAGCCAACAAAGAGGCACTGTGGATTTCTGGCATAATGGCTCAAGACAATTCAGAAAAACTGCAGGAAGAGGTGGTCCAAGACAGGAAACAGAGCTGCCTCCGATTGGTGGTCAGCTAGATGACGAGCATTGTAAAGACATCATATCCCAGATGAACCACACCAATGACAGAGAAAGAAGAGAAGAGACATGTATAGACAGTGCCTCATCCACAACCCCAATGAATCACCCACTGCACTGACAGTGTTTCCAAGGCTGCTAGATACTAAAGGGCTGGTAAGTATTAGCATACTTTTCTGTTACCATAATTCATAGCTAAAAGCTTATCATTTGATTGTCAGATAATGTATATTGAACAAAAAATGTTCTTTTCTGTGTTGCAGCAGATACTTCAAGATTTTAGCCTCCTCTTTGGACCAAAAATAGCCACTAGACTGCTTGAGAAGTGGCGCACTTTCTATAAAGGAAAAGTTATCAGAGAAGCAGAGATCCTTACTTCCACCCCAGTGCTCCAGAGTTTGCTGAAGTCTGCCAGGAATCAGCACAATGATGAATCCTGTGAGGATCATCCAGGTAGTCAGTTAAAGGCCAAATTAAATGATTTTGAATGCATCAGGTCAAACACAGTACTTATAATGGAACTTAGCACAGCTCAGAAAGCCTGAAGAGGTCACAGGCAGTAGTTAGGGCCCGAGCACCGACCGGTGCGAAGCCCTATTGAAACTGAAGGAGTTATTATTATTATTATTATTATTAGGGCCTGAGCCCAAAGGGCGAAGACCCTATTGTTTTTCGTGCGTTTGTTTCTTTATTATTCTTTATTAATACGCCACTTCAATCCTTAATTTGACCCCCTAAACATGTTCAAAAACTCACCAAATTTGGCACGCACATCAGGTCTGGTGAAAAATTTGATAAAATGTAAAAATTAACCCCCGAAGTGCCAAAATGTGCTCTCTAGCGCCACCTATGTATCTAAAACGGCCGCCACGGCCCGTAGGAATGTCGTAGAGAGATCGAACCAAAACTCAATTATTCGTCTCATCAAGACCTACAAATCATACACTGACACCCCTGACCTAAATCCAACAGGAAGTCTGCAATCAGCTTTTCAAAATAAGACTTTGCCCCAATTTTGGCCCCCGAACAAACGCTATCTCCTCCGAGGGCGTTAATGGTATCGGCTTGAAACTTGAAAACATGACTTATCACACTGTGTTGAGCAAAAGTTATTAAAAACTTTGTAATAACTCGAACGGTTTAGATTTAGTAAGCCCTGAAAGTTGGAGTGCGACATTACACCTTACAATGTAAACCAATGGGGAGGCAATCTCTGGGCATGGACTTTGTGCCAAACTGGGGCATCTGGCGTCTAATCTATAAGTCCGACCACTTTCAAACCTGTATCAATGGATTCGCGACGAAAATTCCTACAAAAAAATGTGAATTTTATTTAGGATTTGGCCAAAGTCATGGGATTTATGAGGATATTTCACGAGAAGCGTTCTCTAAAATCCTCCTCTCCAACTGCTCCTGGTGATGTCACTCCCTCAGTGCTGTGAAACATTCCGCAATACACACTCATTATAAAATCACAGGAGGAGCAAGAAAAGACCTTAAAACTCACACTCTAATATCTCAAAAACAATAAAAGATAGAAAACACATGTAAATTCAAGATTTGTAGGTCAAAGTCTCGTGACTCATTTAAAGTTCAAATGAAGTTTGTATCTAAAATTATGTGGAAGCAGTAAATGTTCAAAAAGGTGTGGGTTCGCTCACACTCTCCATTCAAATATATGAGTATTTTTCTGTGTCCAGCTGCAGTTACTTATTGTCTCTACACACCTGACAGTACACATGTCAATCAAACTTTCAAAATAAAAGCACACCACACTTGTAAGAAATATCCCTCATTTTTAAAAAGCGTGATCTGATCCCGACGGGCCAGAGTGCAACAGGAAGTATCATGCATCATTCTTTGTTGTATTACTCCTAGGAAATTTGGCCGATGCACCTGAAATTGACTCAGCTAAGATGTAAGACCTTGGTGATGCTACATTGGGCAGGTCATGACCCATGACCAAACGCCGTTGCCATGGCGACACATCCTTCGCCATGAAATACGATGCTGTATCCTGGATAGGTCATTTGCATAGACGTGACAATATGGCTCAACAGCGCCCCCTTGAAAATTTCAAAATTGTAGCCCCGCCTTCCAGATTAACCTAGGAAAAAGAAATTCGGGAGGCTTATTTATCATGTGAAGACGCACAAAAAAGCCTCTTGGAGCCGTATTGTAAGTCCTACAGGAAGTCGGCCATCTTGATAAAAGTGGTCATTTTTCGCGTTTTTTTGACCATTTCGCATACCTTGTATTTTAACAAACTCCTCCTACAGAATTCATCGTAACGACTTCAAAATCAGTGTGTGTCATCTACACTAGTGTGTGATCAAAAGTTATCAAAAATTTAGTTATCATTGAAGCGTGTGGCCGTGGCGTGGCGTTGAGTTTTGATGTTTCGCCATGACAGGCGAAATTGCTATAAGTTTAGTGTAAATGCTCGAGTCTACACCAAACTTTACATGTTTGATAAGACTCCCAGCCTGAACACGTCTAAATAGCAATATTCAGTCAGTGATGAAAACTGGCTCCATAGCGCCCCCTACGACATTTCAATGCAGCAGCCCCTGCAGCAGGCACAGTAGGTGATTGAGGATGTGACGTTATTCTCCCCTTGCACTGTCTGAAAACAGCCCAGGTCTGGGGACATCTATATGCCCGTGACAGAAGCCCTTCACCAGCGCCGAGCCCTGACATACGCAAGGACGCGAGGGCCCGATCATCGCTGCTTGCAGCTTTAATTATTATTATTATTCCTCCGAAACAAACGCATTTTTGAGGGCCTAAACATGCACGAAAACTCATGAAAATTTGCACAGATGTCAGGACTGGCGAAAATTTCGATATTTTATGGGTCTCGAAATAAAGCGGGACAAAATGGCTCGACAGCGCCACCTAGAAAGTCAAGAAAATTGAGCCCCTCGATACAGATTGTCGTAGGAGAACGAAATTCGGTATGCATATGTATCATGACCAGACGCACCAAAAAGTCTCAAGGACACATAGCCTAACTCCAACAGGAAGTCGGCCATTTTGTATCAAAGTTGAAATTTTGCACCGATTTTGTCATTTCCAGCCCGCATACTTTAACGAACTCCTCCTAGAGATTTGACCCCAGGACTTTCAAATTCGGTCCGTATCATCTACAGGCATAGGAGATTAAAAGTTATTAAAACAATTCTCATTAGTCTTTCCTAGGGGGCGTGGCTGGGCGGCGAATTTCGATCCTTCGCCATGAAAAATGAAACGGCTATAACTCCGGCATACATGATCCTAAGAGAGCCAAACCTTTTGTGCTTCATAAGAGTCCCGCCCTGAACGGGTCCATGTGACAATACAGGATATGAGTCATAGCGCCACCTCCTGGCAACAGGAAGTTACATGTTTTACGCTCTGACGCCCTGTGGGCAGCACGGTGATGGAATCCAGCTGAAATTTACTGAGAATAGCCTCAAGACCTTGGAGATCTTATATTATGAAGTTGGTGACCCTTCGTTGAAAGGTGTTGCCATGGCGACGCGGCGAATTTCGATGTGACGCCATGAAATTTCAATGCCTTATAACTTGACTCCACGTGGTCTGATCTTTTCCAAATTTCATATGCTTGTTAAGAGTCCCAATCTGAACACATGTTCAGTCTCATATTTAGCCAAAGTCATAGCGCCACCTACTGGCAACAGGAAGTATCATGCGTCGTACTTTGTCTAATTACTCCTAGGAAATTTGGCTGATGCACCTGAAATTAAGTCAGCTAATAAACAAGACCTTGGTGATGCTACATTTGGCAGCTCATGACCCAAAACTGAATGCTGTTACCATGGCGACACATCCTTCGCCATGAAATATGATACTGTTTTTCAGGGAGAAGGGATTGCTCTACAGTCATGAAACTTGACACACATGTCTAGAGTGATGTCAGCTAAAATCCTATGTGGTCGCTTTGAATGGGCGTGGCAAAATGGCTCAACAGCGCCTCCTTTAAAATTTCAAAATTGCAGCCCCGCCTTCCAGATTAACGTAGAAAGATGAAATTCACAGGGCACATGTATAATGTCAACACGCACAAAAAAGCCTCTTGAAGCCTTATTGTAAGTCGAACAGGAAGTCGGCCATCTTGAAAAAAATGGTACATTTTCGCCTTTTCTTGGCCATTTCGCATACCTTGTATTTTAAAGAACTCCTCCTACAGAATCCATCGTAAGGACTTAAAAATCAGTGTGTGTCATCTAGACTAGTGTATGATCATGATGGTTTGGCCGTGGCGTGGCGTTGAGTTTTGATGTTTCGCCATGACAGAGGAAATTGATATAACTTGAGTGTACACGGTTGGATCTGCCTCAAACTTTACACAACAAGTCACTGACAAAAGCCCTTCGACTGAGCGTCACTTCGACATGCGCTGGGGTGCGAGGGCCCGATCATCGCTGCTTGCAGCTTTAATTTGAATTGAAGTTGGAAAAGGGAACATGGTTGTGATTCAAATAAAGCTGATGCTGGACTTTTTGCTTCCTAGAGAGTGGGACAGTGATATGGCATCTGTCCCACTGCTCTTGCATATCTTACCACCTCAGCCTATGAAAAAGAAAACACTGAAGATCAGCGCATCCCAGGCCATGGGCCACCTAGTTGTGTTTCACAAGGTATGTACTGAGCAACATTAAGTGCTTCAAGCAGGAAACATAGGTCAGACTAAAAGAACACATTACAATGTAACTTTGTCATTTTTTTCTCTCAGTCCTGCTGGAGCCTAGAAGAACAACTAAAGAAACAGGAGGGGCATTAGCAGCCATATCTTCTTGCTTTTGGGACCAGCAAGCAGGCCATCAGCACTTTCTACATTGTGATGGATAAAAAGCTCATCCACGGCCAGGGAAGCACTTCATTGGCAGCCTCTGATGAACTCTTTTAAGTGCACTTTGTTTTCAGTGTAAGCTATGACTAAGCTCTCAGCAACCTGTGCACATTCCTCCAGACAGCAGTGTACAGTATCAGTGTCGACACCACTAAAAAAAGCCCAAAAGTAAAATAATTAAGAGCCAATTTCATGAACAGGAACTCAGAGCCAAGTTCTTGAACAATGTATAGGTGTCACATTTGTAGATCTTTGCATGATGCACGTAGTGCATTAATTCAGCATCTTAACTTTTTGCATGGATTATATCCTGGCAAAAAATGTGTTCCTTTTTGTGCTCAGTCTTCAGCATTTGTGTTGACACAACAAAATAAAGCTTAAAGGCAAAGGTGTTAGAGCCACGTTCATGAATAGGAGCTCCAAGCTAATTTCTTGAACAATGTATAGGTGTCACATTTGTAGATCATTGGATGATACATCTAGTGCATTAATTCAGCACCTGCAAGTTTTTGCATGGATTATATCCTGGCAAAAATGTTGTTCTTTTTTGTGTTCAATAAAGATGTTTATTGCAGTTCAAAAGTTAGTCAGACTTTAGTGAGCAGATGGCACAAGGAGATGCGGCTGATATGGACCGAGATGGGAAAAATCAACCCTCTATATATCATATGTCAAAAGACCAGGCAAAAGAATTGTGTACTTCGATTATAACAACATTACAGGGGAGTGGTGTTGCCATCAATGTTGTATTATCTGTTGTTGAAAGCATGGAGGAGTTGTCAGTGAAGTTCATGAAAATCTTAACCCATTTAATCCACATGAAATATCCAAATCATGTGTCATTGGTAACCCTTTAAAATAATCAATCATGATTTAATGAAATTTTCATAGAAAAGTAGGTGAAAAAGTGTGTTTTATAGTCGGTCACAATTGTTACCAGTGGATAATGTGTTGTATACTGAATTAACATATTTCTTCTATGCGGTCATCTAAATTCTTATACAACCCAGCCCAGTTATTAACACATTTAAACCTCTGTCACTGGCAGTCCCCAGCATCGCCACTAGAATGCTCTTTCACGTTCTAGTGTGAATATTTTACGTAAAAAAACCCTTATAAAACACCGATATGAATACTGAGAGCAAAGACAAAACAACAACCAATGTAATTCAACATTGTAACTTTCTTGTAACACACATTGTAACATTGCTTTTTAGTGCAACATGTATTTAAACATTAATATTGTAACTTTATTGTAAAATTTGAACTTGTACTTTACTGCAATAGTGCAACATTTACTAACAGCTGTATAGCAGTCGTGTGATTCATTCACATTGAACATAAAGGTAACATTTAGGATAGAGGTAGCTTGTAGAATATACATTCAAGTAGAGGCCTACACAGAACAAAAGACATACTGTCATACAGAATGTCTCGAATCAATTGACAATTGAATTCCTAAAACATTCCAGTCATTTTGATTGTCTTTTTCCCTTTTTCATTGACTTTCCCTTTCTTCCCAGAGTCCATTGCACTGCTTTTCACCCTTTATTGACTTTTCTATTTTATTTTCATTGACTTTTTCAGCCCTTTTTCATTCACTTTTACTACTTTTCTACTGTCCGTGGTAAATCTTGAAGTACTTGTTATTGTTATTTGTTATTATCATATCTTGCCTGATCTTCAACAGTAGCAGCCAGTAGAGATCTCCTTCCGTTGCTCAGTGCAGTTGCAGTCGGAGTGGTAGACAACTTGTTCAGGAGAGTTTGTGTTCTGTCACAGACCCGCAAGTAATGATCACTTTTATCTTAACCCTGACTATGATCTTTCCCTGACCTTAACTTTACAATAGCCACCATTCACAGATATTGTAGGAAAAAGTAGCTTTATAAATGTCGGTAATGGACAATAAAAACCATTGTCACTGAACATAATATCAGCATTCTCTTTTAGAGCAGTCCACTATTCTGAACTCTGAATGTGTGATGATGAGTTCTGGCAAGAGGTATCAGGTCCCATTGTGTAAACACAATGTTACAGACATTCATTTGTCTCTCTATCAGTTAAATATATTAACAGGAAACTCATGGAAAACAGACTAAATGGTAAAAGGGGGAGTGAGATAAGTGTAGAATTACCAACTGTGTGCTCAGTTGTTGGTGAGTAATGTGCTCTGTGTATTTGTTTTCATGAAACTTCTGATGGTGTTCATGTTTTTAGAATGCTTGTAAATTTAAAAGTGTGTCTTTGTTAACACTGGATAATATCTAGAGAATGAGATCTGATGACAAGCCTTTGCAATTACACCTGGTATTAAAAGTGTTCTCACTATCTCAACTCTGCCCACTTTGTCTGTCTTTTATGCAGCAATTTTGTATTAATTATTGAGATGGAGAATAAAAGTACCTTGACCTTCACAGTGTTAAAATGTTATGAAGCAGCATTCAGTAAAGGCTAAATCTGAATTTTTTACCATCTTTGACTTATATTGCATTTTCATACAGTACTGTGCAGAGTGAGGATACATTGAAAAATAATGTCATTTATCTTCATACAAAGTTCAGTAAAGAGAAGAACCTAAAGTGACAAGTGACATCAACTGAGACAGTTTATCAGATTTCACACAGAGACACACGTGCTGATGAGTGGAGTTCCCCTTTAACCATACAGTATTACCACAGCACTGATAGTGTAGAACAGGACTCTGGTATCGGTATTATACATAAAAATAATGAAAGAATCTGAGGTTCTGCAGAATATTGACGTCTGTTCGGTGACAGGGTTAAGGTGTAAAAACAAAATGTATTTTATTATCTATTTAAAGCACCCTGAATGTGGTCACTGACTCTGATATGATTTTATCTGCTTTTGAATGTAGTTCTAATAATCAGATACAAATATGCAAATATTATATTTCCCTGTTGTGCTTAAATACACACTCATTCAGACACACACTCTCTGCAACATCAGTGACTTAGAGGAGCAGACAAAAGGAAGAAATCAGTCTCCTTGGCATCTCATTCTCCTCTCAGAGTATTAAACAGATTAGTATATCTATCATATGAACAACGGCTTGTCTTTCATGCAGCAGCTTCACTTTTCTAAACCGTCGAATCCAGCATCCCTGGCTCTAATATCATTTGCCACCAAAACTTCTGAACCTGCTTCTACTGACTGGATGTCTGGCTACAAAGCAGAGTGATGACTAATGACTGACAAGACGCTAATACACTGGAAAATGTATTTTCTGGCTAAATCCACACAACTGCTCAGGTTTCTAAGCTGTAAAATTGGGAGCAGGAGGACTATGGATTCTCAGAGGAGTACACAGAGTTAGGAGGCTTTAACAGAAAAAAAAAGACTGTAAGAAATTAGGACAAAAATAAGGAATACAAGGTAAACCTGCAGGTAGACATGTTATTGGGTCTAATAATATTTACCACCAAAACTGTTTTGCAGACTGGGAACAAATGGAGTGATGACTAATGACCAAGAGGACATTGTGAATGATTAGTCATAGGCAACCTGGTCTCACATCAAAATGTGTCATCCAACGTCATAGCTACGTTGGTCCACAGCACAAAACATATTAGTTTCATAATAGCAGCTCTAAAATTGTGAGATACCTTTGTTTTTTGATTTTTGTTTTTGGCCTATTCTTTTCTATTGGCTTGCGTCCATGTCACATGACCGTCAAGTTTCTGTCTGCTCAAACAAATATTCATCTGTAAATCTGCAGATAATTTTTTTTTAGCATCACAGCCCCCATGAAATGACTTATTTCACTATCAGAATTTGATCCACTTGGTCTGATCACATTTTGAAAGTCTAGAAGAGCTGCACGATTAAATCATTTTGAATGTACTGAATGTACTGCGTACACTCTGGCTCCAAATGACATCACACAAGCAAGATTACAGCTCGTGGGAGGGAGATTTTTTTTATTTTAGCCTCACTTTTGCATAATGGTAGCACATCATCCATCTTTATATACAGTCAATGATTGAGCCACGTCATCCAATAAAGCACTCCAGCGTGTGCATGTGTGCATGTGCATCAACTATTGTACCATGGCCATATAAACGGGATGAAGGCAGTGTTATCAAACTGGACTTTACATTTCACATCCTTCATTTAGTCCCTGCACTTGTCACTTTCATATATTTCATCACACTGGACTTTAGATTGTTCACTGCATTCAACCTCCACTGTTACATAGTTTAATTATTTATGCGCATGTCACATTTAACTGTTACTCTTATCACCTTCATATATTTCATACACTTCATTTCTTTGTCCATAGCACAGTCCATATTTCCTTTGCACATTCAATATTTCATTTCAAGTTTCACATCCCATTTTAAAACTGTTACTATTCCATTCTGTACATGGATTTTAAATTTTTTAATTTTAATATTACTATGTTTATTTCATTCTTCTTCTTCTTCTTCTTCTTCTTCTTCTTCTTCTTCTTCTTCTTCTTCTTCTTCTTCTTCTTATTGTCTATTTTTATTCTTCTGTGTTACGTTTTGTTTTTTCTTTTTGGGGGGGGGGAGCAAATGCCAAGACACATTCTTTGTATGCTTGCATTGGCTAATAAAACAGATTCTGATTAAATGGGCTACTGTATGTCATGCTGACATAAAATCCCAAAACCAGGAATCATAGAGGTGAAAAAGTCTCCAGGGTTGTGTAAATAGTAGCCTATGCATGAATAAGAACAGGTTGGTCTTTTCAGCCCTAACCCTAACCCTAACCCAAGCACTTCAGGCCTTCCTCCAAGCCTGTAGTAATACCCTTGATTGTCAGCAGTATTGTAATCTCTGAAGGTGACTCATTTTGGTCACTATTCCCAGAAAAAAGAAAACAAACAAACAAACAAACAAAAAGCTTCATTTTATATCTTGGGCCTTCTCTCTCTGAAACTAGGCCTGGAATGGCTTGTTTCCATGACATGAGAAAATTAAAACTTTGTGGTAGAGCTAAATCAAATACATCGTTGGAAAGGTCTCAATCTGGAGAGTGACATATGTCAGTATGAAGATTCTACATGGCTCTTGCTTTGAAATGCTGACCTTTGAACCTTGACCTTGGTGCATGTTTGAAGGCTTATAATTCAGCAACAAACGGGGGTGCAGATGTGGGACCAACTGTGATAGAGAGCTCTTGACCTCAGCTATCATGTGATTAAAGTCACCAACTGGGTCAAATATGGATAAAATATGGTTAAAATTAATTTTTCATCCATTTAACAATCAGATATTTCAAATATACTCCTCAGTGTACTCTCAATTCAGTATTTGCAAATTCAAGGAAAAACACTAATATTAAAAAAAACTACAATTCCCTAGAGCTGCGCCATGCAGCTTGACACAGTTGCAGTTCTTCCAGTCTGTAAAGTAGGGTTTTAAAAAAGTTTTACTACTGAATATATTAAATATCTAGTCCAGCCGAACTAGTAATTATACAGCCCGTTCTCACTCCCAACTTGTCACATATCGAAGCTTGGTCAGGACCCCAGGGCGTCACTTTTTAACGCACTGGGTACCCCTTTAGTGTCATTTTTTAATGTGCAAGGTAGTCTGACAGACTTCTGTTTAGACGCTATGAGACCGATGACGTCTAAATAAGGTGACAAATTTCAGCCTGGTTGCCAGAATAAAACGTTGGCATTGTATGTCTCTGCAAACCACAGATAACATTGAATATGTACATTTCAACACCTGTAATATGGAGCATATTAACATTTCAACAATACATATCATATCATCATTTATGAAGTGACGTACTTCACATGACATCTACATAAGCAGACTTACTTTCTTATTAGGAGGTGGAGGGGACGGTGGATGGCTTGTAATGCTGTTGGCAGAAACTTGGAAATCAGCACAGAGTCAGCACAGAGCACGGTTAGAGACCACCTTGCCGTTTTTATTTTATTTTTTATTTTAACCCAAACCATGATCTTTCCCTAACCCTGACCAAGAGGTTTTTGTGCCTAAACCTAACCAGACTTTAACCACCACGTTGTCACACCATAAAATATAATTATTTTTTAACACTACCGTGATACTGCGCGTTGAAAAATGATGCTAAAGGCGTACCCTGTGCGTTGAAGTGATGCCACAGGGTCCTGACCAATCTTCGATATGTGACAAGTTGGGAGTGAGAACGTGTTGAATTACACTGCATCTAGATGATCTATGTTAACAAAAAGTAAAGATGCCAGTTTATTTCAGATATAACTTTATTTCTCAGAATCGATGGAGAAAGAATTAAAACGGATGGCCTTAACATTAACCTATTGTATTGTTGAGTTATCAAGGACACTTTCATGTTTTTGTGTTGAGAAATGTTAAAGATATCATTAAAAGAAAACCTTAACATAGCGACAGTGAGGAAAATACTTCCAGGCGATAGGTCCTCTGGTGACCCAGTCGCAAAGCTTCAAATTCTGGATTTTAAATTCAATTCATCCCTGGGACGCTCTATAATCTACAGTTTTTATTGAGAGAACATCATCAAACAGTTATATAAAATAACAGGGATAACAACAGCTCAGATAACTTCACAATGCACAGACAATAATTCAAACAACATGTAAGTATGTGGTTTCAGTGATAGCTGCATCCATAGCAACCACCATAGCAACAATAGAAAGCCTGAAAAAAAATTGTAATAACTGACAAACTAAACATCATATACATTCACTGGATGAAAATTATAAAAATAAAATGTGCATTTCTCACTAGAAATATTATCAAAATGAATTTTAATGCCAAAACTACTTAAAATATTACATTTTCCACTAAGGGATGGCAGCTATTTTTTGTTTTGTTTCGTTTTGTTTGAGCAAACAAAAACTTGACAGTCATGTGATGTGGGCACCGGCCAATAGAAAAGAATAGGCAAAAAAAAACAAAAACAAAAAAAAAAACTAACATTATTGTGAGACTAATAGTTTTGCCCTGTGGACCAATGTAGCTATTACATATTTTGATATCAGACTGGGTTGTTATAGGTCACCACACTGTCATCATACAGCAAACACTGGTCCTAAGTGCTTGGCTATTTAGATATGGCCTCTAAATGGAACTCTGGTTATTATTTTTAATGTTGTTTAAAATATATTCACTTTCACTTTCAGTCTGAGAGTAACACAAGAAGGTTATCAATCTTGTGTATCTGTTACATACAGAGCAGGATTCAGGACCTGATAAGCCTAGCTTAGCATAAAGACTGGAAGCAGGGGGAACAACTAGCATGGTTCTATCCAAAAATTAACACATTGTATAAAATTTGTTTAATTTGTACACAAATAGTAAAAAGAACTTGAACTTGACAATATGTGGTTTTAGCGGGTGTTATGTGCTGGGACTATTGCAGTGTATCCATCTGCCCAGTACTTCTGTGCAGCATGTCTGGCTATAGACTATATATGGCAGGCTGCCAGACACAGTCTGTGAGCGCAGGTTTAGGAATAGTTCTCTGCATGATGGCACCAAACCTGGCAATCTCACTGTGGTGACAAGACTGAAGCCTGGAGCTGCACACATTCACTGCACCTGGCTATTCATCAAAAAAATAGTTCCAACATGTGAGGTTAGTGAAAAATGGTGGTGTCAGTTAAATGTTAAAAATGTTGTGTCTTGTGCTTCAAGTCACTGCAGACTTTTTCTCCATTAAACTAAGACCATGATCTTAGAGCTGCCGGAATCTGAACATAACCATAAAGTATAATGATGCTGTAGAGAGTAACAGCGGATATTGTACTGCAAGATCAGATATTTGGACACAAAATTAAATAACTGTCACTCAACATTTTAGTAATACATCATATCAACATTTTTCTACTGTTGCCAAATATGCTAATTAACATGGTATTGTAACACGGGGGCATTTCTTATCATGGTCTGAACCTTAAACTCAAGACCACCTGGCCTGCGAGGTGTATTTTCTGGACAGAGCCAAGCCAGCTACCCACAAAACCCCAGCTTCCCCAAAAGTCCCAGATTAACTGCATCTCATCTGGTTTTGGTCATTTGATGAATTGCATACTTGTTAGGAAATCTGCACCAATCAGGTACAATATAAACAAAGGTCCATTACTGTTATTAGCTAATGTTGTCTTTATTTATATTGTGCTTGTATTGCACATATTCCCAAATAGAGTTGTATTTAATCTAATACTTTATAATGAGCACCTGAAACACAACAATAAAGTACACAGTCATGTATGAATAAACATGCAGGCATATGAAATGCAAGAGCAACAACATTTAAAAACAATGGATGATAAAAACCATAAATAAAACACCAATGATAATGGGTGAATTAAAACTTAAAATAGAGCAGTGCAAGACTTACAGTAAGTGCAACGTGAAGAATAAAGAACAGTAGAACACAATAGTTAATAGCAAAAATAAAGATAAAAGAAAAGAAAATTTCTAAGAAAATCTTTCGTGAAAAATAAGTCTTCAAAAGTAATTTAAAAGAAGATAATGATGTGGCCGGAGTTCCTCAGGCTTACCACAAACTAAATGACACACAGGAGATCTGGGGCCAGGTACTGTTCCAGTAAAGGAGTACTTGTTGGTTCCTGGATTTCTTGCCAGATAATAAAGCTGCCATGAACAGAGGGTGGAAGGTGGCAGGTCAAAAGCATCCCAGCAGCAGATCTTTGCCCTAAGGTCCCCTAGCACTGTTAATTAATCTGGCCCTTCCCTGGAGCAGTTGGTCACTTTAACCCAGCCAGATAACCCAGCCTTGGCTACACAAACCAAACTTAGTGACAGAGGGCCCTATTTTAACGATCTAAAGCACACAGTCTGAAGCGCATGGCGCAAGTGCATTTAGGGTGTGTCCAAATCCACTTTTGCTATTTTAACGGGGGAAATATGGTCGATATACCAGGCGCATGGTTCAAAGGGGTTGTCCTTAGTCTCTTAATCAATCATGGGTGCATTTTGGGCGTAACGTGCAATAAACCAATCAGAGAGTCATCTCCCATTCCCTTTAAGAGCCAGGTGCGCTTGCACCTTGGCAGATTGCTATTATGACGGCACATTTGCCAAGTAGTAAGAAGGAAGACTTCTCTGCAGAGGAAACGGATCTGCTCGTGTGCAAAGTGAAAGTGCACGATCCATAACAAGCACACTGGCCCCTGCTGCTCCTGGACCCTCCTGTGGCCCCAGACCACCAGTTTAACATCCTGTTCATTCATTTGTTGCAAACATATTTTCATTTGATTTTTGAAAAAAAAAAATTTTAATGACAGCTTTGGTTTCTTTAAACTCGTTTTGTTCAGTCATGGAGTAACAGGTCAAATCATCAGGTTTTAATTACTGAAAGTATGGAAACCTGATCACTGTAATCTTAAAAATGTTAAAGAATATTTGTTAAATATTGTTCAAAAATGAAATCATTAATTTTAATCATGTAAAGAATCATTAACACAGTTATCAGGACTTGATCATCTCTCCAAGGTTCTGATCCTGCTGCTGGCAGCAGATAGAAGCTGTACAGATTTATTTCCTTCTTTAGTTGAATCATTGTTTTCACCTCATTTATTTCCTCATGTGTTCCTCATGTCTTCATGTATTGATGCAGCAGGAAAGTTAATCTGTGTCTGATCCGTTGTTGTCCACTTGTTTAAATACCTACATGTATTGCCATGATTTGGTCACAAAATTAGACAATTGTATCCGTTATTACTGCGATTAGTTAATTCTGATAAATATTATGACTAAACATTATGACATGAATTGTTTTAAATATGTTGATGGACACAATAATAATCTTTCACATTGTAATCTTTTTATTTGTCATCTTTTGCATGTTTGTGCGCTGCTGCACGTCCTGTGTGTGTAACAAGCAGAGTGTATGTTTTGCACCCGTCTATGTAGGTGTTTATTACTGTCTTGATAATGCGCCCTTAAAATAACAGTGAAACATTGCACGGGTGCTTGGATGGGCGCAAGTGCATTTGCTATTTAAACAATGTGGGCGCTGGACGGGAAAATGACAACTGCGTTGGTCTTAAACTAACAAAGATACTTTGTTAGTTTGCGCTTGGCACCACTTTGCGCCGGGTGTAAGATAGGGCCCAGAGCGTGAAATCTCATTGTTGACCTTAAAAAAAGCAGTTTGACATAGAAATTCACAACTCAAAATCCACTTACTAGTTTTTTTCAGGGCTTTAAATCATATCTCACGGTCTTCCTCAGCTGGAGGAGTTTGCACAGTTGTCATGGTGATAGCTGAGTTGTCATCATCTGGCAAACAACTATCTCTGAGTTCAAAAAAGGATGTGTCCCGCTCTGCCACTAGTAAGTTTGGTTTCTGTAAACCTGGCTGGGTTATCAGCATGGCAAAGTAGCCATGAGTATGTTGACCTTGAGTTAAGTTTTTTTTTTTTTTTTTTTTTTGTCAAATTAGCATTTTTGATTTGAAGCGCTGTACTTGAGAAATCAACTCTTGATAGTTGCTCTATAAATAGGTGTAAGTGATCACATTTTCTTTCATATGTTGCTACAAATTACCTGACAGTGTCTCAAACATGGCTGAAACAGCAGGACAAAAGGATTTGTAACACCAACAAGTTTTCACTGTGCACTACATGGAAGTCTTAATTGTTTTTTGGCTGCCTGACTAACACTCTTAAGTTAAGAAGGTAGAGCTGTGCTGTGCTGAGCTCCTTGCTTCTTTATCCTGCAGCTCTCTCTCTTTCATCTTCTCTCTGCCTGCCTGTCCTTTCAGCACACACATACACACACACACACACACACACATACACAGAGGGAGAGAGAGAGAGAGAGAGAGAGAGAAATGGGATGCAAACAATGTGAGTCTGGGTCATAAATGTTGCATTTCATTCTCTCTTCTGAGATTTGAAGCCATGTTTTGTTTGAGTGCTTTTCTGTCGTCTTTTGTTTTCGAGTGGGTGCCCGTGTGTGTGTATGTGTGTGTGTGTGTTTGTGTTTCATAAAGATCTTTGGGTAAAAGGTTGAGCTCAGAACGCCTACTTTACAGAGAAACACAACTCTGGTGATGCAAAGTCTTTGGACTGCGTGACACCTTATCAGAACAGTAAAAACCCTGCCTTGTTTCTGCCTATCTCTCTACATCTCGCTGCTTTTTCCATCTTATTTTTCCTCTACTGCTCTTTATCTTCCTTCCCTTCCTCGACCTGCGATCTTTGTAGACAGCGAGTACAGACAGTACAGAGAGCAGTTTGATCTTCTCTGCAGTGTTCTTGGCATTGTTTGACATGGGCTGGTCTCTGGATGGGACGCACCAGATGGCAGCGGCTCCGGCTTTGGATGGAAGCTCAGATGCCGGCGGGCATCAGCATATCTGCAGGCTTCACAAATCTACATTCCACAATTTTTCCCAAACGTTTGAAATTTTACCTGAAGTTGAATCTGAGGGCCATTCAAAATTTGCTACTTCACTGTATAGGTGTCAAACTAATAGTGATTCCTACCAAAAATAAGTTACACTAATCTTATTTTTCTCCAGTTTAAAGTCACATTAGCCATACAGCTTCTTGCCTCCTCCGTATGGTTTTACAGCATTTGAGATGAAGCAGAGGGCTGTAGCTCTATAAACAAGGCTGCATAAACCCACTAAGAGGCCCAGGGGCAAACCAAAGCTGTGGGCTCCTAGTGACCCCACTTTCCCATATTTACTTTGTGTTTTATGAAAAACACAAAAACCATACTGTTGTCAGTCCTATTGCCCCTGTTTGTTTTGGAATTGATCTGTCCATTAGTAATACAGAATTTACCTTAAAGCTGTTGATTTGTGAGACTTTTGGCCCTGTACACTTAAAATGACATCCCACCAGATAAATAAATAAATAAATAAAGGCTAAAAAAAAAAAATGCTGTACTTTGTTCATTATACATACAATGTGCTATTTTACACAAAGTGTGACCTAAAAATGGCACTGCAGAACAGACCTCCCTGTTACATTATGATAGTGGAAATTTTGGTGTTAGACTAGTGAAGAATAAAAAAGACCAAGGCACACCCCTGGGGAACATGAATGTCCAAAACAACCTGCAAATCATATGTTGAGTGGGGCTGTGAAAGTTAAAATATATAGACTGTATTTCTCAACAAATCTGAGATGATTAATATGTTAATCAAAACATCATGCACTGCAAAGTCTCCCCCATAGGCCCTTCAATGACACATTATGGTAAAAAAATAAATAACAAAAAATTAGAGTCTCCTGATGAGACCCAATATGTGCTTCAAATAATGGATCCTCACTGTCTAGAGTGAAAATGACTCTAAGTTAGAAAAAAATAGAGGTTGACTCATCAATCTAAAGACTTGGTAAAAAGATGTTATGCATGCACCTCACCAAACCCAAGACTATTTACTGTAGCCAACGACCTTCAGACATTTTTTGACTTTGAATTTCTGCCTTAATGTAGTTACCTTCAGGTAATAAATAACTACTAGTCCCTGGTCCAGTCTTCCTCTAAACCATGTTCTGTAAGAAGACATTTACCTGTTACGGTACATGTTCTGTTTCTATTAAAAACCTTGATGTAGAGTCAATGCACTCCCTGATATGAGTTTAGTTGTGTGATTTCAAATGTATACAAAAATCTATAAAAGAGTAATTAATAATAATTGTCTCTGTTAAAGTTGAGATCTTGGCTTTGTAGACTGATACCCCATTTATTCTGGGGATTAAAATGTAATCTGTATGTGGATATGTTTTTTTGGATAAGGGAAAACACGTTAATGCAGGTGTAAACGCACTGTGAACAGAATGTGATCGGATCAGCCAGATGTATCTGGAGGTGGTCAGGCTTGCATTATGATCGGATCTCAGCAGGTGTAAATGTAATCTGTACAGCATGACCACATTCATAAGAAAAAAATCAGCCTAGTAAGTTGAAAGGTAACCTCATTCCGCCTCTTCCTGCCAGCTGAAGTAAGTCTGGCAAAAACTACAAGTAGTAGCAGGTGCTACAAGTCTACCCTGACAAAATGTGATTTATAAAGAACAGTTTTCTTGACCTAGGACCACAGACTGTAAAAAACATGGGCGTAGTCACCATGACGTAATGCATTGGTTTGTGGACTGCTGTTTTGAAGCCTCGAGTTTGGCGATTTGACTGTCGCCATCTTGGATTTTTGAAGCCAGAAGTGACCATATTTGGATGAGAGTGTGGAGTTGACCCTAATGCCAGCTGCTAGCTTAGTTAGCACGGTACATGTACTGACTATGGTTAACTGTGATAATGCAAATGCTAATCTTCACTACTGAAAAACAGGCCTAAAACCATTAAAACAAAACATACTTACTGGAAAAACTGAAAGCCTGACTCCTTTGAGGGTCTTTTAGTACAACCAAACACTGAACAAGACTTTTTAGGTGACCAAAATGTTACAATTAGCTTTCATGAACTGAAAACACACTGTGAAATAACAGTAGCTACATCTATACTCTGTGAATCTGGGGTTATGCCATGGTAATGTTATGTACAGTTATCAACATTGTCACCGTGGTAGCCACACCCTAAAGCATACGCTGCTTTATCGTCTATTTTACTCTAAATGGGGCCATAATTTACAAAATGAACATCAGGCTGCATTGAAGAAGACTTGAAACTAGTGATTGAGACCATAAACTCATTGGGACTTAGACTTCCATACATGGACATCGGACTTCTTTTTGCAACCAGTGGCGTCGTCCCCTGCTGGCCATTAGAAAGAATTCAGGTTTGAGGCACTTCTGCATTGGCTTTGCTTTTCAGACCTGGAGCTACCCGCTTGCCAAGGATGCATCATGTCAATGGCTCACCATTAACTTTGGGGAACCTGTTCAGTAAGATATTTCATCAGTATATTTGTAAGTTTGCATGGCCTGGTCTTCCATCGCAACAGTCTGATAAGGTCACTCTCTACTCCCTCGCTTTCTTTTTAAAGAGCTTCCGTTTGATTGGCAGCTTGCATGCATTTGCTAATGCGCAATTTGTGTTATATGTGGTGAAAGGTCAGTGTAGGAAGTGAGTGTATGTATGTGTGTTTGTGTGAATAGATGGATGACACCACATCTGATTAAGTGAAAATGGCTCCTCGTCAACCTCTGTGTCACCCATCACCAGGCAAACCTCAGTTCAGTACATTCCATGCTGCATTGCTAATTAGCACCAGCAAATACATTTAACATGTATCACTGGAAAAAATAGACACAACTGAATGTACATTGAAGAAGCACCGCAACTCCAAGGTGTTAAATGTGACAGAGCAAGAAAAGTAGGTGTGTGAAGTGCAACACCCATACACACCCACACTTGTGGGTGATAAAGTGATAATCTGCCTCAGGGCCCTGGGAGGGCCCCAGGTTTTCAACATGTCAATTAGTTTATGCTAATTTGATGAAATGTGTCTTTTTGTTTTTGGAAATATGCACCATTTAATTAGCTACTATGTCAAAATGTAGTCTTTAAGAGTGTAATCTTTGAACAACTATGATGAGTATGGTAGGTCCTGTGAACTGTGATGGATGTTTACAGCAGACAGTTTGGTTTCTTCATTTTTTCTTTAAAATAAGTTCAAGTAACTGCAAGGTTTTGTTTTCCAACCTGTCTGATCGTCTGCTTGCTCCTCTTTCTTGATCCCTCTGACTCTGTTTTAGTGATTTTGCCTGAATCCCAGATCTCAGAAAGTCCCTTTATGAGTGAAAATGTATTATTATTGACAGACATTAGGGTAAACAGTGTAAATCCAAATTGCCTCTGCTTCTTCAGTTGATATTATGCCTACGTTGTGCACGTCTCTAACCTGAAAAATTTAAAATCAACAACAAAACCAAATGAAGGAATAATCTACTATTTCTAAATTCTAATCAATCATATTCAAATTAACACAAACAAGTGCACTCCGCAAAGCTGAGGCTGAGCAGTATTCCATCATTACGCTACTGGAGGGTTCATGGGCCCCTGGACACATTATAATTATATACTGTACATCCTTAGTTGGATCTCAGAAAAGGCTTCAGAGAATGTATAAACAAGCATACACACAGAGTTCAGCTTTGGAAGGGGGGGGGGGGGGGGGCGTTCCCTGGGGCCCCCAAGCAGGTATCTCCAGCTGTGGATTGAGACACACACTTGTTTGAAGCTGTCATTCAAAGAGTTTCTGGTACGTGGTGGTCAATGAAGACAAAGGAGAATGGTGAAATATTAATATAGGCTATTGTATTCATGCTTGCTGGCAGCGACTTATTGTCTCCTATATATGTGTGTATGTGTGTGTGTGTGGAGTGTAGGGGGTATTTATGTATTTTGCAGCACACACACATACCGTGGCTCGTTTTTTCATCCAGCGAGGTGCAGCTGGGCGTCAGAGAAATACATGGCGCCAAGATAGATTTGGTTCAATATGATGGAGTAAACTGATCAGCTTTGCAAGGAAGATGTGTGTATATGTGTGTGTGTGTGTGTGTGTGTGTGTGTGTGTGTGTGTGTGTGTGTGTGTAATCATCAAACATCCCCAATCTGCCCTAGAGACAATGTGTAAAGATGTCTATGATAATTCATCCACTATAAATGAACCTCCATTTATAGATTTTAATGAAATCCTAATTGCCAGCTTAATACACTCCCCTACTTTTATGGAGACATAAGTAATAGGCAAGGGGACATGAAATTATTTTATTCTCATATTTATTACACCCATTTGACTACTTTGCAATAAAGTTCAAAATTAGATCCAGGCTGAAAATTATCTAACAAATGATATCATTTGAATCACCTAATTAGATGGGACAATCTCCCCTGTTTGACAGAGGAGGTTTAACTCTCGTAATTAGACAAAAATATAGAATGTGATCTCTGTTGCCTGTTGGGAATGTGTCTGCTGATGCAGACAGAAGGAAGAAGAGATGCTTTTCACAGGAGTCATTTATAGTTACTGTATATGTGATCGACTCCATTACGACTTTTATGAGAGGTGCTGCATGTCAGGATTTTCTCTTTAATCCATTTTCATATATCAGTGGTGAGCACATAATGGGTTAGTCATTTATTGATGACTGTCAAGAATTTTCAATCAACCAAAACTAGACTGAAATGTTCATGATTTTCTAGGACAAGACAGGACCAGAGTGTCCAAATTTTTTTTTAGTTAAGTTAAACTAAGACCATTAAAGTAAACTAGAGAGGGCACATCTAATCCAGGACTAAGACACAAGGCTCCTTCACTCTGTGATTTATGATGTAAATAGAAAACAGAAAATCACCACATTCATTGCACAATCTGACAGCCTCACAGTGATATTATGCAGCCTGACACAGATGTGACCAAGATGTTATTAGACCCATCTCACACAGTGTGACATGCAATAAACAATCATTGTTTCACACTGTTAAACATTTAAACAAAAGTGGCAAAATTGAAAAAAATGAAAATTTAATGAATGAATGTATTGTTTGCCTCAGTTTAACAAATCTGTAACTATGTCACAGGACATGAGACACATGTCATGTGTACATCTATATATAGGGTATTCCTTTTGTGTAATGTGGGTCCTATAACCTGAAAGAGATTAAGTGCTTTGCTTTTGCTATTTTGTTTCAATGCATGTAGCAAAAATCCAGCTTCCTGTGTCAGAGGACAGAAAAATGGTTATGACATTTAGAAAATGAATGGGTATTGAAAATATGAAAAATGCATCTATTGGGAAATATAATTCTTAGAAAAAAGGAGAAAAAAAACAAAGACAAAAAATAGAATCACTTTCAGTTAAAATTATTAAAGGTTTTTGATATTTCATAAACCAACAAAAGCTTTTCATATTAAGAAAAAAAGTAACAAAATCATTTCTAGAAGTGAATATGAGTCATTATTTTTCCATGATGAACAAATTACAGGTCCGTTTCTCAGTTTTAATTGTGTCCCAGTCAGTGCTGTTTGCTTTATATTTTCATTCTTCACTTGCATTTAATGGAGAGCATCAGTGTTATTGAATTGTTACTGTCCATCCACTCCAACAACTTTACTTGCATTCATTGTGTCAACAGCAGCAACCTTGGATGATTTATCTAATAGCTTCCAACACCTACAAATCATGCATCTAAATCACAGTTTGTGCATTATCCATCACAGTGATGAGCACAACATCAGTTTGCTGGAAGTAATTTTGATGCAAAGAATTTAGATGGCCAGATAAGCACCCAAATTACAGACACTGAGTACAGTGATTTAAAAATGGATTACGAATCTCTTTGCATCAGCACACCAGTTGATTAGTGCTGCTGGTTGAGGCCAATTCTGTTATTTCTACCTTGGCTGCATGCATGTGTTTAAAGGCTTATTTCAAGTCATCTGTAACTTGAGGAAACACAGCTCACTACACACCAATATATTAATTGCATAAATTGAACCTCAACATAGACATCAGATGATTCCAACAGGAAACAACAAAACATTAATGCAATAATGCAACAATGTCCACTATTCTGTACATTTTACTGTTTCATGTTGCTCTGAATGGCTTGTGCACTGTGTTAAGAATGCTAATTTTGTTGCAATACATTGTTTTTATAGTGTCTCTTGTCTGCAGTTCTTAACCTGTTACTACACTGGTTTCAGAACAAGAAACCAGTCTGCCAGCTACTGAAAATTAGCCAGCTGGTTAACACTTACACGTTTACAGAAAACAAACAAACTGGAATTTCATATAACCATCAGATGCAGTGTGAGACTTAACTACAACAGCCAAATTGTTTGCAAGGTATCATGATGATGATCATCTTGATGTCATGATTATTTATTGGCGGATACTGACAGTACTGAGAGAGTTTTGGCAATAAAGAAAAAAATCTGCTTTTGTTTTTTTTTTTTTTTTAATGACTGGTTATTTTTCTGTAGATTTGGTCAACATGTTTTTTCATGCCAGCGTTTTTTAAAATGATTTGTTTCAACAATTTCCATGGATGGCAACTATGGCACAGTTAAGCTCTGTGTAAATAATGAGTATAGTGTTATTCTATTATTTTTTCTGAATATATATAGTGAACAAAAACAAAAAACAAAAACTTTTCATGGGACTCCCCTACCCTGTCTGTGTCTCTAAGCTCCAACACCAACAATCATTTTTATAAGTATGATTAATTAATTGAGATCTTACTCTATGTTTATAGATTTTAATATGAACATATTGTGATCATCTCTCCCAGGAGCTGATGTTGACGATGGATGTATCAATCATCCAGGTCACAGCCACCTGAGCGATGAATGTGTTTCGGTCTCTATATTGTTTTTAACAATGTCTGATGAAGATATCTATTAGATTGGTTGTTGCTCTATTAAATTTACTACTAGCTATCAGGACAGTGAGTGGATCTTTGTCTGACTTTTGCCTTCAGGTTGTTTTTTGATCCAGCACCTGTAGACATTTTTTTGGATGTGTGTCCCCAGCACCCTCCTGGAGATGTAAAGGTTTAAAAAACTGCTCACAAATATACAGTTTCACTCTTTGAAAAAGGCTCAGTAATTTCCTAAAACAGCTGATCACTGTAGTTTTCAGCAAATATTACCCAGACAGGAAGAAGTAGTGCATTTGATGGGGACTATTTTCAGTGGTGGATTAATCCATATTTGCTGCTCTGGTGAGTTTTTCTGGCATTGTTTAGAATTGCTCTAATATGAATGTGTGGTAATTTGTGGGGAGACAGAGCTACAATTGTTTTTCTAATGCATGTCAGATAACTACATTCATACTGTAGCTTGTGTTTTACAGAATTACAGGAATACCCTGAGATGCAAAGCTTAAGAAGAGACACAATGAGCTAAAAATTCCATTATGAGTAGCACTGTAATAAAACATTACGTTAATATACAAGTATGTAATTACAGCAGACTTGTTTTTACTCAGCTGATAGTCTCATGATTTCTAAATGAAACAATACAAATGAATAAGGTTGTATGAGTCATTTTCACATCAGTAAATCTTCAGTCTTATGAGATGAGCAGAATTATAAGAGGATCATAATAACAGTAAACAAATGAAACAATTAACAGAAAGGTTAGTGACCTCTGTGGAAATGGAGGCTGAGAGAATAATTGCTTGCTGTTTATGCTCTTAAGGAAAGACAAAAGCACTACTGGAGGGAGGGAGGGGCAACAAGGCTTATGGGAAATGTGGTCTAGATTTAGGGAAATATTAGCACTTATTAATAAGGCAGAGAGATTCTCCCATTATCTCGTAATATTTGCATTTGTTCATTTCTCAAAGAAGCACATGACCATATTTATGAGGTTAAAGCTATTAACATTAATAAAATTATACACATTGCGTGTTTTGTTAACACTTCCTCTGAAATGATATTTTAAATCTGTGCTGGACTGCGACTTGTTGAGGGAAGTCAACCAACACAATGCAACATGATCGCACTTCCAGGTTAGACAGGAAGTTACACAACAATATATCACTGTGGGGCATCACCTTGTGGCCAAGAAAGATGAGGTGGATCATTTTGTAACAACAGGGAAGAAAATTTGGTCCACATATTCTTTTACACTGTCCAAGAAGAGACATCTCTTCTTATCTTCACATCTCTCTCTAAACAGATAGAGATGATAAAGAATCAGTGGAATACTGGACATTCTGTAATAGATGATTCCATCAAACTTCTGTGGCTTCTTGGAAAGTTCCACATTCACAAGAACAATGAATTCAATACCTAGTGACTTTTGGTTGATCTGAAAATGTATCCTTATATAGAAGCATCCAAAACATCCTTTATTTTGGACTAAGATATATGCACTATGAAATTATATATCAAGACAACAACAGCAAGTCTTATGTTTCCCTGTTTACTATTCTGCACATGTTCAAGCACTTTTTTTTTATTCTGTTTGTTGTGATTGTAGATAGATTAATTTTAAAAAGGGTGGATGACGTTGTTACTGCTAACAGTTTCTTATTTTTACACATCCAGCATCCAACCGTGTTTGTGTCTACTTAAAGTCCATATAAAGGAAAATCAAACACATTATACATGTTAGAAAATAATTGCTGAAAACGTGAAAAGACTGTGAACTATGTAGTACCATAGAAACTGCTTATAGTGATCATGTCTGTCTGGGTCAAATTGATCACTATAAGCAGATGATTTTTTTCTTTTTCTTAATTTCTCATGCAGATTACCGTGTAGTTGACATTTGTATATCTATTACATGAATATAAAGTAATGCAACGGGCAGCTTTGCTATTTACTGAATTTTATTGACTGTTTCAAAATACAGTACAGCTGTTTAAAACTCTTGTTTCGCTGCCGCATCTCGTTGGCTGGTTTTTGGCAGTTTGTCATAAGCTTCAAGGAGACTACGTTTTTCATTGAGATGTCATGATGTCCATGTGGACCAGCAGCAGCCTCAGGTCACCAGCCTGAAGCAGACGGGGTGTGGGTTTAGGCTGTGGGGGTGGGGGCTGCAGCAGCCTGCGGAAAGAAAGTTGAACCAGAATCAACTAATGGAATAATGCAACCACCCAAAGTGAGACGCCAAACACTAATACCATACATATTCTACATTTAAATAATAATCTACTCCACCTGAGTTGGTTGACTGAAATGCAGTTGAGTTTAATCTGGGGCTTGGCAGTATTCTACGACAGGAGTAGCTGGTAGGTTTCTAGTTGTCTGTCAGTTAAAGCTGCCAGTGATGTGCCGCTTCTGTATACTTGGACATGGAGGTTCTTTCATGACCTGTGATAAAATAGTCCATTCTCTAAAGAAGACCTTTACCTGCTATTAACTGCTACCTGGAAACAACATACCTTAGTTCTCTACTTAATCTTTTAAAGAAAAAGATCTGAAAAACATTCTGACTCCAGAATATTGTGACAAACAGTAGTACATAGTCTGAAGAACAGAGCGTAGACAATTTTTTTTTTTTGTAATGAAAAGCTTTATTTACTTGAACAGTTGTTACTGAAATAAAATCATTACTGACATTAACATTCCAAAGCAATTACAGCACTCTGTTAATAAAAAGATCAGCTCTAAGAGGTTCATTATGTTTGTAAAGAGAGACAGTGCAGCATCCTGTCTTTGTGTGAGTGGATTGTATGTATTTCTCATATGTGTTCAGTCTACCATGCACACTACAGAACATGGTGTGTTTCAGCATGTTTTCTGTTTTATGTCCAATTCTCTGTCACCCAGCATGCACCCGCAGGCACTCCTGCGTCCTCCCACCCCCACTGTGTCGGTGTGTATAACCCCAGGCAGTGGACGGCCCGCTGGGCACTGTCTCATGTTATGAGCCTGGTAGGTCCCATCCTTCCCTACACTGATGCTGCCTGAACCAGACAACACACTGACCCACATTCCTGCCCCCTCTGTCTGCGGGGGTCCTACATGTTTCTATACACCCCCCTCACACACACACGCACGCACATAAACTCACTCACCGAGGTCTGAAACCAGGCTTGTGGTACAAAGGTGGATGCACGGATAAAGGGTTCACAATTTTTCAAGTCTTTCTTAAAACAATAGGAGCCCAAGTGATCACTGAAACCTGTTTTTCTGGCTGTAATCACTCCTCCTGTTCATACTGACCATTAGAAGATCCCTTCATAATGCACTTACAATGGAAGTGATGGGGGACAAAATCCACAGTCCTCCTGTGCAAAAATGTATATGAAGCTAATATGAAGCTTCAGCATCCAAATGAGTCAAATCAAGTAGATATCTTTCAACATTACAGTGTTTTTAGTGCCAAAGTCTCTCTTTTTGTTACTATACTTCTACCTCAGCTTGCTCAGTTTTTGGCTTATCAACTTTGTTTCCACTGTTCACTGAGCTGTGGAACAACAGCGCCCATCACTCTATAAGTGAGTTTAATCTGCATACTCAGCACTTGTTTAAAATTAGTTGATACATTTAAAAATGAGCTTAAAAAAGTGTACAGTATGTAATTGGGACAGAGCTTCAGGCTTCATCCCCAACAACATGTTGATTTAACTAATCAGTCATGAGAGGGAGAAAAAAAAAGGTGGTGTGAGGACACTTTTTTGAATTCCATTACAGAGGCTGTAAGGGAACTTGTGTGTGGAGAATGTGGAGCTGACAGTTACTTATTATCTGGATGTCTGCAAATGTTTGTTGCTGAAGGATATTTTATAATTCGAGGACTTCAGAATAATATGTGTAATAGAAAATCTACAGTATTCTATATTTCAGTTTATCCATTGTTGTACTTGTGTTCTAAGTGCAGTTTGTGTTTTACTTAAAGCAACCTGAATGATGTGATGACAGCATGTAATGTGACCCTCACTGTTGTTTGATCCTGTAATGTTTTCCATCAAGAATTCTGCTTGATATTGCTGTGCCTATGAAATGATGCTATGCCAACCAGACCCTTGGAAAAAGTGATTTTGCCATTTTTTGTCTTCCAGATCAGACTCTCATTTCTTTCAAACAGTCCTGGAGAGAGTAGTGTCAGCTGAAGCTCTTTTGAGTTGCTCTTCCAGTGAAATGTCACTATAGCTTTTGGGTGGATGATAGCACAGTCAGTTGCTAGGTGTCCACAGATAAGTCTGGTCTCCTCTCAGGCTCAGGATGATATTATAGTACTAATAATAACAACTGTTATTATGTGGCTGTAGAGGACTGTATCTGCATACTTGAATGATGCATGATGCTCTTGGAACAGAAAATAAGAAAAGAAAAATGGCAAAAGGTAAACAAAGTTACAAGGGTGTTTTTTTGATTCATTTATTTTTCATTATTCAAGTTCTTCAGATATGTAATGTCCTTATTTTATGAATAAAATTAACAACTAGAGCTGTAGTTGGTGCCATTATTCCTGTTTAAGCAGATAGTTTGATCAATCTACAGCACTGCCCCCCTCATTGGTGATGCACATCAAAGATGATGATGTCCCCATGACGTGAAGTGTTCAGACTCGAAGATGGAGTTTCAGTTTTTAAGCACATTGCGGTTCATGGCTAGGTGGTGTTGTTCCGATCACCCACTTCATTCGAAGGTGCTACATCAGACCTGTCGGAAAATTTCATTAATATTTTATAAACCACACTTTATTATCAGCCAGTCCAATCACAAACAGCCTTCTGCCCCATGAGTTGTGGTTATTTTCTGTTGGACTAACTGAACTGTACTGAACTGAACTGCACTGGTGGTTAATTTGAACATTGAAAGTCTGGTTTCTACTTTGAGGGGAATTGGACTCATCATTCTTCCAGACCGCTCCAGTCTCTTAACCCATCAATGTGAGGACTGTTGAGGCTTATTAATCTCATTGCACTGTTGTTATTGTGTGTGTGTTATATGTTTGGAAGGTTTTAAGTGGTTGGTATACTGAAAATCTTGCGTCAGACCCCCCAGATCCAGAATATGGATAGTGAGAATACTTTATTAATAGCAGGTGTGAATGCAAAGGCCCTGTGATCAGATGTCATTATCTAGATAACAAATCAGGATGAAGATGTTAATACCATGAGGAAACGTGATCGGAGTGATATTTCCACTCTGACCTGAACTTCTCAACACACATCAACCTCTTGACGAAAACTGCTTTTTATGAGCTCAGGAGACACTGCAAAGGTCACACCGCGCCCTGCCCCGTCCAATGCCGAGAAGCTTATGCATGCCTCCCTCTCATGCAGACTGGATTACTGCAATGCACTTTCTCTGGCCTCCCTCACAAATCAATAGCAGACTGCAGCTTATTCAAATGCCGCAGCTCACATCCATACCACCACCAGGAAAAAAGTCATCCTTCCAGTTTTAGCTTCTCTAGATTTGGGTCTAATTTTAACATTGAATTGATTACACACAAGGCTCATATGGGTCTGGTTCCTATCTACATCCTGGACCTTTTTACCTCCATGAGTTGGCACAAACACTTAACAATCCGACTCTTCTTGTTCCAAATCTAGAGGATGGAGGGCTTTGGAACAGCCTGGCCATTAAAATCAGGTTTAAACACAAGCCACCGAGCAGGGACTAACTAACCTATCCCTGAGCTTTCACTTCTGTCTTCAGCTCTGTGTGATACCCAGAAAAAAACAACAAACATTTTAAAATTGCATGAATGACTGTTCAGATATTTCAGGGAAGAAAACAAAGGTGAATTAAATCATTTAACATCCTCTGCAGGCATATTTAATTGTGCCAGAAATGGATAATTTAATTGGAAAATGTATCTTTTGTCAAATTAATGACCGGGGAGGAAACAAATGGAATAGGAAAAAAAAAAAAATAATAAAAATAAACAGACAGTTTGTTTAATTGAGTGTTTGATCAAAGGAGAAGGATAATGAATGCTATTCAGTCAGGACTCCCTGATCTCTGAAGTCATGATGTAATCATCACTTTCTTTGTTAGTGTGTGATAAGGTGAAGAAACAGACGCTGATAAACACACACAGAAGAAGAATCAAACTCTGTGTGTGTGTGTGTGTGTGTGTGTGGCTGATTTCAGTGTGATTATTAGCTTATAGTGGTTAGCTTTTGGTGGAGGTGATATTCGGTTCAATGTAGCATCTTCCTCCACCTTGACTGACTGCCCGCACCGCACACCGGCCATTCCAGGAAACCCAAGTGCTGAACTGAATAATTGATCAGCAAGTCTCCCTGCTGTCTCTATGTGAGCTCTCTCTGTTGGCCTCTATGTCTGTCTGCCACTTTGTTTGCCCGGCCTTACTGTACATCTCCCCCACTGCCTCAGTGTACCTCTACTCTGAGTCTGCCTGTGGATGTGAGGAGGAACCTCTTTACCATAACAGTGGGGAAGTCTGCTTGTCTCATAGGCTATATTTATGCTTCTAGTGCAGCCTTGAGAGAACAAACAGGATCTTGTAGTTGTGTTGCTGTTTCCTAAAGTCAAACTGAAATTTGAATTCCTCTCACTTTATGCGTAATAAATATAAACTTTAAGGTTGTGCTGCTGACTGGAAAACACTGCTGATATAAGGTGATTTTCTTCCCTCTTTCCGCAAGTCCTCGTAGCTCTAGCCACAGCAATTGAAGTGGTGTGTCCCTTTACAACATTCAACATCTGAGAGGAGCAGTCATGCTGTTAAGTTTGTATTCTACAGTTAGCCTAGCTTGCTAACATTAACACTGATTCCCTTTAAACTTTTTGTTCATGTATTTTAACAGCAGCTAGTCTGTATTCATCCTGCATTAGAGAAAGTGTTTGCTATCATTCTGTCAGAGGTCAAATGATTAAAGTGTCGAAATTCCCAGCAAAAATCAGGTGGAACTGATAACTAACTAATGATGGCTCAGTTCGCTTCCAGGAAGCCATACTAGTGAAAATTCACACGCTGTACCAGGGTCATGAGTGTGGAAAAAGTCAGCTATCATTAATGTTATTAACTGCACCTGGTGTTTTCCTGCTTTGACATTTCAAAAGGTATGCTGTGAAATGGTCTATCACAGCTGCAGTAATCTATTAAGGGTGATTAATGTGAAGTGCGGACGCTAAGCAACAGGTAACACCATCGACCCCGAGCTGCTTCAAAAAATGTAAGTGAGATAGCAAACCCAAAAGCACCAATTCGACTGCATATGAATCAATTTTGAAAAAGCTCCCATGTTTTGGTAAATGGCTGCATTTAATATATGTGTTTTACAAATTGCCTCTCACTCACCCATTCAAACATAACTCACTCACGGCAGCAAGCTACAATGCATCACACTGGTCCAACCACTGGGAGCAGTGTGGGGTTCAGTGTGTTGCTTCATTTAAGGACACATCTACAGGAGGAGCCAGGGATGGAACTGACAACTTGCTTTTCCTCCTGTGCCACATCTGCCCTCCCTGCTGCTCGTCTTATGATTTTCTTCAGCTTATTGGACCATGTGGTTAAGGTGCGGTTATGGTTAAGCCATTAAAACCACTCAATGAATGGATCTGAAAAGATGAGCTCTGGAGCACATGGTAAGAATAAGAGCTTTTAATAAGATGCAGCAAATAATGTTTCGACATAAAGCAGAGTAGACTACTCTGATAACCACCAGTAAACCACTCGATTCATGTTTGGGAATGATGGTAGTAGTTAAATAATTAAAATGTTAACACTGCCCATCCCATCTCATACCATCAATCAAACAAGCATCCAAAATCCAACATAATTGATACTTTAAGGATCATTCTGGTTAATTACATCTTGGGTCTTTGAGTTCATGATAACATTACGGTTGAGTCAGCAGGCACTTGTATTATGTGCATAATTGTTAAGGATAATTGTGTTCAAGTTGAGTTGCAGACATCTCTTCTTCTGTTTTCTTTGTCTTCTTCATCCTTATGTTGTATTTATATAAGTAATGCAAGGCCACTGTCTGCTTACTTTTTTTTTTCTTTTCTTTAGGCCAGACATTATCATTAGTACTGGGGAATGGCCACAAAGTATGGCTACAGATATGAGTATTAGACCTAATTTGCCAAGTTTCTGTTTCTAGTCCAACAGACTGGAAACAGAAGCTGACAGATTATATTTCATGAATTGTGTTTCTTTTTTTGTTTGTTTGTTTGTTTGTTTGGGGGGGGGGTGTGTGTGTGGGGGGGGGGGGGTTGTATTAGTACCCTTGGTTTCCATCAGTAGGGACATAGTGATCATCATTTTAAATGTAAAACACTGAACGCTGTACGATGGATGGGCTATGACTGTGACGCATGGACACTTTGACTAATATGTTTTTGCGTAGGTTCGTAGGATGTGGAAGCATGTCTGTGTAAAGTCTGATGTGTTTTGAGCTGTGCATGTGTAGGAGACAGATAGTAGAATAAATATTTAGGTGTAAGTGCAGTGGGGGCCGTGGCAGTGTGGAGGCACAGACTGCTGTTGATTATATGGTTTCAATCTCAACACATTAAAGTAAGACTGATTGCCTGTCAATGACCACACACACACACACACACACACACATGCACACAAACCACAACATAGGCTTGAAATGTGATTTATCAAACCTGGCCTGTGCTTATGGTGCCATGCCCCTCAGGAATGGAATTGCTCTGTTTTTTCTCTTCTTTTGCAGATGAAGAGCAGAGTGTGATTTCTTGAACTAAAAAGTGTGAGGAGTCACCTATGTCATCAATTTAATCCCGCTGCTGTCCAGTGGTGTGGTGTGACTTTTCCACTAGGTGGGGCTACGGCCCCGGGTAGCTTTGTGTATTTTTGCCGTGAGCCTGCGCCGTACAATGCAGCAGAGAGTTAGCTGCTGGTGGCTAGCGATTTTCAAAAGTTCAAAAAAGTACCTTTTGGTGGCCACTTACCAACTGCTTTCACTTTGCATTTATCACCACAGTACCACAACCATCCTCCTATGTTTTGCCTGCCTTCAGGGAGTAAATGTTATCTCTTAAAGAAGCAGCAATTGGGCAATCTGGCAGCATTTCTTGGGCATAAAAATTACCAAGTAAAACCAAATATACATACCACTGGAGAAAAGTACACCCTGTGGCACACAGACAAAGACTGTAGGCAGCACTTTTTCATTGATCATAACACGTTTCTGTAATTGTGTATGATTTATGTGAGAGTAACTACTAAAATTTATACACACACACACACACACACACACACACACACACACACACACAACAATAAAAAAAATGATTTTTTATTAAAATATGTATTCCACAATTGCAATTTCTGGAGGGGCGGCACCTCAGCGCCCTTAATGGACCACACACCCCTGCTGCTGTCTCCACACTGACAGGCTTTTGGGTGTATTTCGGAGCTGAGTGCTGTGATTAAGGCACAGACGCTGAGAGGCATGAGCCACGGCCAAAGCCATTTCTGTGTTTGGCTTTGGAAATGGAATCAGTGGCTTGATGGGCATTCTGCCTCATTTCAACAAGCACGCAGTATTAGGCAAAGATTTTGAATTATGACAGCATACACAGTTATCAAGTAAATAACAACATCCACATTTAAAAGCCAAACACTTGTGACTGATTATGCCTCCACTACGCTGAGTAAATCAAGTTAAACTTTGCTTTGCAAGTGTTCTTGCAGCATGCCTAAGGGCAGTTCCATTTGTATTAAGGATGTATATATAAGGATGCGATTTTTAGGATCTATATTAAGGCCGCTTTGACTGCATAAAGTTTGGTCTCTCATTAAGTGTAAATGTAGTCATTGTCTGTATATCTTGGCAAAATCTGGGTTGTGGTTTTTTAGCTTTGCAGCAGAGGTAGCAGAGGTGAACACAAACTGTCAGCACGGTGGTGTGGGGAGTGTGAGAGCAGATAGGAATGAATGAAAGGAGTTGTTTTCACTCCAGGTAGTGCTTTAAGCAGCTTTTTTAAGATTAATAACTCATTACATCATTAACCTTAAGATATCTGTTATTCAGTCAAACAAACAACATGGTGAGTCAGTGGCTTGTCTGGAAATCTACTGGACTGCTTATGATGTAAAACTAAACTCTGGCAGTGTTTATGGTGGAAGAAGTGAGGAAGAAAAACAAGCAACATTCTTTTTTTGTGACAGGAAGCGATATGGAAAGATGAAGTGTGAAAGATGCAATGTCTATCACTGTGTCCAAATAGGCTGTGTAGTGACAGCAGCACGTTAGCAGAGCAGGAGCTTCAGTCCTCTGTCTGTATCTACATAGGATGCATTCAGCCACAGTGTTAAGTGTAAGTCATCCGTGTATTGGCAGCATAATCAGAATAGTTGCCTTTTAATTTTCTGTTGATCGATTAATTGACTAATTGTTGCAGCTTTGAAGCCTAAAAATAGGTTTTTTGGTCGCGGCTATGTGCATAAAGCACGAGTGAAAAATGAGCCATTACACAGCCCGTGTAGATAGCTGTACTGATTAAAATGTTGATTATATGTTCAGAATTCAGGGACGATGAGGAGCATGCAGTGTGTGTGCGTTTGCATGATGCTGTTTTACCTTGGTGTTGTTGGTGTGCATTGAAAATGTTGACCCATCAGGTAGCATGCACATGTACACACCATGAAGCAATGAAGTTAGCCCACAATAGTGATGTCAAAAGGACAGAGCAACCAGAGAAATCCAATTAACATTTCTGTTCAGAACCTTTCCAAACATGTTAAAAGAGCTGTTATTGCGGCAGTGTTTGACCTTACATAAACCCTATTTATTCACTGGGCAGCAAGACAGCTGTAGCTCTAATACTCCATTGCAGCAGGATTGTTGGACTGAACCCTTCCAAGGTCTCTCTGTGGAGTTTACATGTGCTCTATGTGTTTGTGCAGGACTCTTGCAGGTGCTCTGATTTGAACCCGCACTCAAAGATATGCATATTGGATGCGAGGAATACTCCTCTCTTTTTTTTTTTTTTTAACAAAACAGTCTCAATTTACTAGCTTGCTCTGGAGCTTTTAACTGAGTCAGACATACTTCAGCTGCATAGTTTTAGCATCTATAGTTAAATCAATGATGACTGAGCAAACTCTCCAGTGTACTGTACTGATGCTAGTAGCTGACAACGTCTTTAAAATCAAATTCATACCCCCTTTAAATGACATTAAGTTAAATTAGAGAAATAAATCATATTTCAATATTCAGTCCAGGACCATGACTATGCATTCCTTGAAGGAAAAAGGGATATTCTTTACCTACAATGCTTTTTTCACCATTTTCCCATATTTGATTTGAACCAGGCATTAAATGATAGGTTCACAATTTTTCCAGTCTGTCTTAAAACAGCAGTCAGGTGTCCATATGAACAGTGAAAGAGGTTTTCCTCGCTGTAATCATTCTTCCTGTTCATACTGGCTATTAAAAGATCCCCTTCAAATGTGCTTTCAATATAAGTGATGGAGGCCAAAATCCACACAATCATTTTGTGCAAAAATGTATTTAAAAGTTGATCTAAAGCTTCTATTCAGCTTCAGCAGTCTGAGTTAGTCATATCAAGTGGATATCTGCCATATTTACAGTCTTTTTAGCATCAAATTCCCTCTTTGTGTTTCCTTCATATTAGCTTCAGATAAACTTTTAAATACATTTTTGCACTGTATTTAAAAGGACTGTGGGACTTTTGTCCCCCATCACTTATATTGTAAGTGCATTATAAAGGGATCTTCTAATAGTCAGTATGAACAGGAGGAATGATTACAGCAAGAAAAACATGTTTCAATGTTCATTTTGGCTCCTGACTGTTGTTTTAAGACAGACTTGAAAAATTGTGGACCTGTCCTTTACGAAAGTTTAAACAAACACTACTTGATTTTGTCACACTGCCCCAAATCATTTTCTTGTAGAATTAGTGATATAGTGTATATTTAGGCAGTTACAGATGTAGGGCCCTATGTTAACGATCTAAAGCACAGTCTGAAGCACAATTGCACAATTGCATTTAAGGTGTGTCCAAATTCACTTTTGCTATTTTTACGGCAGAGAAATGGTCGATGCGCCAGGCGCATGGTTCAAAGGGGTTGTCCATAGTCTCCTAATTAATCATTGGTGTGTTTTCGGCCTAACATGCAATAAACCAATCAGAGAGTCATCTCATATTCCCTTTAAAAGCCAGGTGCGCTTGCACCTTGGCAGATTGCTATGATGACGGCACATTTGCCAAGTAGTAAGAGGGAAGACTTCTCTGCAGAGGAAACAGATCTGCTCATGTGCAAAGTGAAAGCACACAATCCATGGTCCCAGACCACCAGTTTAACATCCTGTTCATTAATTTGTTGCAAATTTATCTTCGTTTGTTTTTTGAAAAAGTTTATTTTTTTTAATTACAGCTTTGGTTTCTTTAGGCCCAGTTAACGTGATATGACCGTTGTCAGTATCGTTTGCTTTTATTTGTTACCTTTTGCATGTTTGTACGCTGCTGTGCGTCCTGTGTGTGTAACAAGCAGAGTGTAGGCGCGTTGTGTCGGTGCATATTACTGTCTTGATAGTGCGCCCTTAAAATAACAGTGAAACATTGCACCACTGACTTCAGACAGGTTTTTTTTGGTCAATAGCGCAATCACTCTCTGCTGCCTCAAGATAGCAATGCGCCAACAATGTGCTTGACCACACCTTACTTTAAGACGAACATGCCCATGGGCGCACTGATGGACGCAAGTTTCTTTGCTATCTAAACAACGTGGAGGCTGGACGGGAAAATGACAACTGCGTCGGTCTTAAACTAACAAAGACACTTGTGTTGCACTTGGCGTTGCTTTGCACCGGGCGTAAGATAGGGTCCATAAAGTAACTATATCATAGAGCAGGGAAAAAAGTGTTCTATCAGCCCATCTTCACATTGATGCATGGTGTTTAGCCAGACACTGTGGCCCTGATCTAATGCTAAACAAATCAGTACAGATTTAGAGATGAGTGAGACTAGACGCATATGAATTGAGAGAGAGTATTGATGTATCATTAATCCCATCTGTGTTTCAACAACTGATGCTGCCTCTCTGGACACTAGCCAATATTTCTCCTAGTTTGCCAGCCCCATCTCAACAGAGACTTATTACATAATTACTCCTCCTGTGCAGAGCTTCCTCACAAGCCACACTTTGGACAAACATGTCTCAGATCTGATTAACGTAGATGGTAAGAATAATAATGATGGATATTATCTCTTCAACAAATAAAAAGCTGTCATTCTATGTTCTCCTGTTGAACTGTTTGTCAGAATCCTTCTTTTCAGCCAAAAGTTCCACCACATGAACAGTATTTCATTAAGATGTTGTCTAAAAGACTTTTCAGAGGAGTCCTATTTCAGGATTATAACAGATTATTCCATTACTGTTAGTGTTGCAGGTCCCATCTTACTCAGGTTATGTCACTTGATAGGGAGGGCTGTCAGAAATTCCACATTTAAACCACTCAGATAAAATAAAAGTTTAATGTCTGTACGAAATAGCTTTGATCACATCATAAATCCTCAAATAGTGGCTCAACTGTACAAACCACAGCACTAATTCAATCAGTGCAAAAGCAGAGTCATGTCATACTCTCCACTCCTCTGGAGGAGGAAAAGAACAGGTCGCAACTGACAACGAGAACAATGGTTGTTTTATTCAAGTTTCCCATCAAGACATGACAGTGTGACCCTGAAAGTGAAGCAGGTAAATGAAATTCAGACATCATTCATTTGATTATTTACACCTGTCCTACCATCAAATGTCTTTTGTGAAGATGCCTATTAATTCTTCTACTTTGCAGTTTTTGGATCACTGTTAAGCTATCATCAATAAAACCCAACACTTCTGCACAGATATCCCCCATTAAAAGTCTTCTAGTGGCTCAAAGAGCATAATCCCTACCTTTTCCTTTAGGCTTGTATTGCAGGAGGGATTGATTTTCATTGAAGTGTCCTTAACTGACTTCTGCCCAAAGTCGCTTTAGACAAAGAGTCCAGAATGTAATGTAAAAACATAACCAATCTAAATGTAAAGGTCTCAAAGGACTCTTGCAACTCTGTGTAAACACAAAAATGACAAACCGCACTGCTTTAAAATCCCTCTTGTAGCTCATCTACTGTCTACATGAACATCTCCTCCTTTGGTGAAATGAAGCAAATGAAGAAATAATAATTATAATAATTACTAACTGGATTCACTTCTTTGGAGTTATTTGAAGGTGTTTTTTCTTTTTTTCTTTTTTTTTTTGACAAAGCTTTCTTTGTAGTTTTCCCCCTAATGCTGATCATTGTGCTAACGTAGGCTGCTAAAAACAATGGATCCATTTCTGCAGTGGATGCACAGAAAAATTCATTATCTCATCCGACTGAATAAGATGGCACACAAGTGTATTTTCTAAATGTCAAACTGTCCCTTTAACATTTCACACAT
This sequence comes from Thunnus thynnus, assembly GCF_963924715.1. NCBI lineage: Eukaryota > Metazoa > Chordata > Actinopteri > Scombriformes > Scombridae > Thunnus > Thunnus thynnus. Next base: position 1,890,552 of record NC_089525.1, on the reverse strand, counting down.
CAATGATTTCCAATAACTCTGCATTTATTTTTCATTTATGAAATTCTACGAACAATACTCAACTGCAATTTGTTGCCGTAAGAAAGAAATAATTGTACTGATTAACAACTTGTGTAAATAGTGAGGCCTCCGCAGAAACATATACATGCATTTTATACATTGACAGTAAAAATTGGCCACGGTAGAGTGAAAATTCAATGATGTTAATAGTTGAGGCAGTGACAAGGAAATGGATGCCCTTGCAACAGGTTCACACTGTAATTAAAAACTTCATATTTATCTGTCTTTCCTTCTCCCATAAGCTTTCATTGAAGCTGTGAGTGAAACAATCCTGTCAAACAGCTGGTGCTGTAGTCAGAGTAGGATCTTTCATTGTCCATCCTCAAGCCACTTCCATGTGTCACCAGCTAACAGCCGGGTCATGTCCTTTGGTTGAGGCTTTCAATCATCTTGTACACTTAAACACTGATATTTACTTTTATTTTTTAGTCATCTGGAAAAGTCGTGAAACTTAATACAATAGCAAAAGCTTAGTCAAAAACATTATGTACTCTCCAAAAGATCTCAAAATGCTACTTTTTTTTTGAAACAGATTGATATAGCAGGTAAAAACCCAAAGCAATAAACAATATATCTCCTGAAAGCATCTTGGGAGCCAGACACACATTGAATTCCTCAATCCCTCTTCTTTCCCAAGTCTAATAAATTAAGGAATAAGGGGGGTTATGGAAGTCAGATCAGTGAGTGCATTAGATTTGATTATTGCCCTTGCCTCTGATGCTGTATTATTGCTTTGGGATCCCCAGAGAAGGCCTCTCTCCACCAAAGGTGGAACTCAGAATCTCAGGTTGGTGAAATTGGGCGGCTGCAAGAAAGCTGTGGGAGCAGATGAGGGCAAGGTGAAGGCAGGGGTAGGAAGATGCAGGGGAGTTCAGTCTTAATAAGAGCGTCTGCTTCGTGTGAGATGGAAGGAGAGAGGCAGGTAGAATGGGTGAGAGAGAGAAGACAAATAGGTTGTGAGGAAGTTGGGGGAGAAAGTTGAGTTGAGAAAGCAGAATCAGTGGCAGCAAGAAGAAAATGATATCAGGATATATAATAACCAGCCCTGTTTTTAATGTCAAAGGGGAAATAAGGCAGTGCGGCTATTCTTCACTAGGAGGAGAGGATCATCATCACTGTGAATTTGATATAACAGCACAGTATGAATCCCAATCGATCATAATACGATGCACCAGGGTAGCAGCCTATTAGTCGTCTTAGTAACTGAAGCCAGTGCAGGCTGCTGGGCCGGAGATGCAGCCTGTGGAGACTTTCACACCCACAGAGAGTAAATGTCTGATGAGGCACTGGAAGCCTCCTTAACCCTATCAAGATTGATTGTGTCAGAGATCCTCATCGTCATGCCCGTAAGCAGTGCCACTTAAATGTACATACGGTAAGCATCATCAATACTGTGTAACTTACAGAACGCTGAGCATGCAAGAAAGGTATCCCCTAAAAATCTTTTGAAACGTGTTATGGGAAATAAATGAATGGAAGTTCATTAAGGACAGTTTCTGTGATGATTTTGCCGTTAATTTTCTGTTCCACATAGGTTTGACTAGGTTTAAATTCATCACAACCCGTCTGATTGTCTGACCACTTGCACTGTTGGACTTAGTTTTAGTCACTGTGTTCTCAGAGCTCAGCCATCAATTATCAACAGGGATGATGGCCAAAATTACAAAAATGACACCCAGGTTTAATGAATTAGGAATAACCCCTATATGGAAAGCATTGCCAATAGAGTGACAAAGTTATGACATCACATCCTGGCTAGCCTCAGGCCCACTAGCTTCTATACTTTCATTCATCTGTCTTTCCAAAAAATAAAGCGTCAGAAGTTGAAATCTTGATGATTTTAACAAAGTTAAACAGTTTCTTTGTAAGCACACAAAAAGCTACAACAATGTTAACTTATTTCTTCTCAATACATTATTAGTTATGTAATTAATGTCATCTGAAAAAAACAGATGATTATTATTTAAGGGTTAGGGTTAACCCTTTCCCAATGCACCCCTAGGAAGAGCAGTATTTAGGGTTGTTGACAGAACACATGAGGAAATCTGTGTCTGCTGTATCCATGTCAGGCTCCTTCAAAATTACTGTCCTTTAATTTAGGACCCATGGCAAACATGAACTCAATAGATAGTTCCATCTATTAAGTGAGTGCATTTGACTAGGGTCCCTCAGGACCCCAACACATTGTTATTTTTAAAAAGCACTAATTAAAACAGAAACAGAAAACAATAATATGAATTCATTAGGAACATATTGATTGACAAAGTCATGAAAAATTGGAATGACAGAATAAAAAACCTGTGAGATATGATGAAAAGTAAACCTCTGGGGTCTGTGGGTAACTCAGTCAGTAGGATTAAGATTAAAGGGACGACAGTTATCAAAAACATGCGCTCCACACACACGACAAAAGTAGAAAGCACTTGCAGTGTATGCTAGCCAGCCGCTTAACATCTGGGTAAGACGGGTAAATACTGAGAATCACCAGCATCTGGTGAAGCTTATTAACACAACGTACCACACCTGTCAAAAGTGAGCAGCCCCTCACCACTTATGAAGAGAAGGTCACTCTTCTAAAGACGGATGCAGTGGACGTAGGATCCCAAAATATATCCCCAATATGCCATGTCGATGGTGAGTTAAAATTCACAACTACTGTAAATCTGCAAATACGTTATAGTGTGACAAGTACTGACAATGTCATCTCATCTTGTTTGTGTGCATGAGAGAGAAAGAGAGCGAGAGAGAGTGCGTGTGTGTGTGTGTGAGAGAGAGATGTGAGTGAGTTGAGTGAGTGAGTGAATGAGTGAGAGATAGAGAGACTGAGCAATTGCAGTTGTAATTTGCCGTTAAAGCGTGTTGGCAGACACTGCGGCTCAGATCTTGAGGGGATGTACATCAGGATCCTGAGCAGTGGAAACAGCGGAAGGCCCAAAAATGTGTTCATTGCAGTAGAGGAGCTCCAGCATACCACTGTGCCTGGACACTACGCTGCAATAAACACTGGTAAGACATGTTATTGAATCTAGTGTTTGTATTGCTGTGTTTTCACTTTTTGACTGTAATGATAAAAATAAGTGTCCCTCTGTCTACAGCACTAGAGAAGGCAAAGCTTTCTCAGTGGAAAGAGAAGATTGTGGGCTTCGTATCTGATGGGGCTACTGTGATGGTGGGGTGGTTTGGGGGTGTCACCACACTCCTACGAGGCGAAGTTCCCCATCTGGTAAACATCCAGTGCCTGGGATATGGCCTGGAGTTGGCAGCAATGGATGCCATGAAAGACAATGACAGAATGAGAAAGGCAAGTAACAGTAAAGAATTAAGCCAACCTACAGCAATGTTTACTTCTTCATTGTAGACTAGCCTGTTAGGAAAAAATCCTATTCTACATAAACCTAACTCTTCCTGTGATACTTACATGTACAGAAAAGTCCAAGTGAATCCTGTTTGTGTAAAAACTAGTATTAAAATTTCAAAAGTGAAATTAGAACATATGTTGTTAAAGACGTATTACATTGTTTAATTCTCTCACCTCTATAATTCTATTTCAGGTGATGGACGTTCTGAAAGGGCTGTACAAACAGTATCATTATTCCCCGTGGCACGGAGAGAACTAAAAGATCTGGCAGTTGCACTCCACAAAAAGATGTGGAAGCCAACGAACCTGGGGGGAACAAGATGGCTCCCGCATGTGGTGAGGGCACTCAGGACACTTGAAAAGTTGCCCAGGGATGCTTGTGCAGATGGAGAACACCATGCAAACAAGGCAAGCAATCAATTCCTATTGCCTATTTAATCATACCGTCTTACAGTCCATCCCCTAAGTCAACTTTATTTTTCTGTGCTTGTGTAAATCAAACAGATCTGCAAGTGCTGAAATGGTTGGAAGAGCAAAGCAGTGCCTACAGCTATTAAACTACTTCTAACATCTGCTCTTTTTTTTGTTCTTGTGCAAAACATCCTCAAAGTCTTGCATTGGTAGGTTTCTTTTAAATGTATCTGTCAGATGAGTTTATTATGTATGTCAGTTGAGGTGTAGAGCCAAGGGAAATGATGTTTTTTAATTGTTGCAGCTTGAGTGTCAAGCTGCAGGAGGATGGGCTTACCCTGCCAGAGGCATCGTATGCCTTTGAAACTGCAGTGCTGAGGCTGACGGGCATGGAAACAGAGGCAGGACAGTATGTTGAGAGCTTTCTAGCACAAACTCAAGAGGGAACATTTCACAATGTGCAGCTGCTGAGGTTCAGGGAAAGCAGAGAGGAGTTCCACAAGTAGATTTCTAAACATGATGAGGGAACTTTTCTTGAAGTGGACAATTCTGGTTTCATTTTCAGCCCGTCTCATACTGAGATTATACTAACCTACATTATTTCCCCAGTGTGAAGAGGGAGCTCTTGTCTTCTGTGGTCACCAATACCGTTTCCAGGGTGTTAAATCCCATCAAGTGTTGCTAGCTGCATGAAGGCTCGTGGATCCTCAGGAGTGACCTGCTGACCATCAGAAGCTGGCCAGCTATGGAAGTGACCACATCATCACAGTCACCAAGCACTTTGCTGATGTGCTCGACCGTATGGGCTGTGATGGTGCAGAGTGGCTCAGTGCTATGGTCATGCCTGGCAGGACTTTTTTGTGGATGATGATCAAAGAAAAAACTTCTGCAACTTCCTCCTTTGCCTCTGTCCACAGCATCTGTCAAGAGGGGCTTCAGTGCCATGAAATGTATCAAGTCAGACTGGAGGAGCAAACTCAGTGTAAACACACTGACAAGGCAGCTCTTTATTAGCCTGGAGGGTCCAGACATGGAACAGTTCAACTCCATGTCTGCAGTGGACAGGTGGCTCATGGAAGCAGACAGAGGGAGCTTTGAGTGAACACGCACACACAAACAAATGCAATTATGTTCTTTCTCTCACTGTTAGTACAGATCTCTCAGCATTTATTTAATTGTTAATGTTAATTTTGTTTAATTGAGTTTATTATCAAGTTATCATAAATTCTTTTCTCCTCTCTCTATGTATTCCATACCCACTGGCTTTACACAAAATTATAAAGAAACCTTCATTTATACACCATTCATTTACTGATCCAATATGTGCCTAATTTTATATTTTGCATATTTGTGTAATATATCAACATTACATATTCATAACTAAAGGAAAACAACCAAATCTAAAGGGAACTTCACTGATATACATATTACTATAATAAATCACCAAAATTATGGAAAACAAGAGTTATTTTCATTTTTTGGATGCCACTCCTGTGAAACTATACAAGGGGCCAATAAAACTCTGATCTACTGGCCAAGTGGGCCAGTGGGGAAAATTTTACATTGAACCCTTCCTTTATTTATTTCCTCCTAAATGCTGTGTCCTGACTTCACTGTCTGAAAAGATTACCGGTATTAAAAGTGTGTTAAAAGTATGACGGAGCTGTACTTAAACTTGCATAGTGATCACTTTAGCAATTGTGGATTGACTTAATGTTGTTTCCTGCAGGAAAATACAAGATATGAATTTGCATAAATTACCCCTATCACGCTATAACAAGCTAGCAAAAGGCTGGATAAAGTGAACCGTCAAAATACTTGAACTTTTGGCTTATCTAAAGACTCATAGCTAGTTAGTTAATTCAGGGTCTTTTGACAGATTACTGCACATTTGACTTGTATGTCCAAGTGGCTCCAGCCAGCATTTATGCTTGCTAGTTTCAACGCAAGAGGTTTGTTTGTTTTAATCGTGTAGCACAAGCGGTCTTTCCAACTTAACAGGATACAATAGCCTTAGTGCTACATGAGTATACAATGTTACAGTGGATAATCACTTGAGAGATCCTGGACTTTGCTAAAGAAACCGCGAGAGGAAAACCATTTGGAGCGTTTCCTCTCCGCACCAGCTGTGATTGTAGCTAAGCTAACAGAGAAACCCTGCTCTCCCTGGGCTGAAAAACAAAGCAGAGGTGTTATTTCCGGATCATGTGCGGGAATCCAATTTCAACCTCGCAGCCAATCAATATGCTGTTTGTGGCTCAGCCAGGCCTCATTATCCCATGTTCTCTGACAACACTATCTAAAGACTTTCATCTTAAGAAGTTATTTGGAAGTAATTATGAATTGTTTGTTGAAATAAGGAGGAAATTACCTTGATATCATCGCAAGAAGCAAATGGCACTGTTATTGCTCAGTGATGACATGCTGTCATCCTTCAAAGAAGCATCTGCTATGTTATAATACTGAAGGTATTAAAGGTATGTATTCCACTGAAAGCATTAGCAAGTGCGCATCCATTAAAGCAGCTAAACAGTGTGTGTTCAAAAAGAATGACACACTCTTTTTCTCGCTCCAAACGGATTAAGGAAAAACATCAGCGTCTTGGCTAAATGTGGGAAAACTAACACACGCGCACACACACACACATATACACACTGACATACACACACAAAGACAAACAGAGGAGAATAAAATGATTTGAAATAGAATTATTTCTGGTCCAGTGCACTAAGTAAAAATCAATTCCCCATTATAGAAATAGGATACAGAAAGGAATTAAAACTTAATGAGGTTTTCCAGCTAGAGTCCACCCACTTTTTAACCCTGCACTTGACAGCGCTGTGAGGCAGTGTGTCACAGCCTGTGTATGCCACATTGCATGTGTGTTGAAATATTCTGCGTGTGCACATAAGCCCCCTCTCTCTGTGCTCGCCAGGCGACAAGATGACAGTAATGCTGCTGCATCCTTCAAAGCTTCCCTTTCCTCGCAGGTATTCAAACTCATTTGTCTCCTCACACACACACATACATAGACACACCCGCCTCACTCTCTCTGTTGGCAGTATTGATCTCCAGTTGATCCGTGGTGACAAAAGACAAAGCTTTTCATGTGACAGGCAATTAGATGGCTGTGGTGCCTGCGGAGCCCAGCCACAGCACGGGCTGGGTAAATACTAACAACACCAGTCCAAATGCTGTATGGAGATGGGAAGAGTGGAAGGAGATTGAGGAAGAGATTGTCTACAAAGAGCTGCCGCCATACTCGTCTTCAAGTTATCTGTATCTCCTCCAACACCTTCTAGTTAGCCTCACAAGCTAGCAGCACATATTGATTTTGGTATTATTAGCTTTCAAAAGAGACATAAACAGTGGGATCTCATAGCTCAATCAATCTATCCATCCATCATCCAGCTCCTCATTATCTCCATGATCCTGGCTCAGGCAAGAACACAGTGAAAAGTACAGAATGTAGTCGCAAACACACATCAGGTAAAGAGCAGCTAGATGATTTATTACCAATGTTCGGTCAAATACTCTACCACATGATGGCATTTAAACATCACATAAAGATAGTGACAGTTATACCCAAGCATATCAAATTATACTGGGAAATACTAGACACACAGACATGAGACATCAATCTCAGGATATTGTTAGGGGGAAAAACACCTGGCAACAATAGCTAAAGCTCACTAATCACCATGTCGTATCCATAGACAAACAGAAATGAGAGTTGTTTTAGGTTAAGTTTTTTGTGCATCAACTCCTCTCAGCTTCTTAAGGTCTTGCCTTGGTGATGTTTCCAGGTTTAGTACCATTGTTGCTGGACAGAGACCAAAACCTGTGCTCACACACTGTATCTGGAAACCTGCGCTACAGCTGAGACACTGCACAGAAGTTCTGCCCACATGGATAAAGAGAAATAGTTCCAGCCAGTGTTACCAGCTTTTTTTCAATGGACAGTAGCTAGAGTCTGCTCAAATGCTATTTGCCTATCAGTGACATCATGACACAACTAAGTTAAAAAATGAAGTCAAACTAAACTTAACTCATCTTAATCTTCCTCAAATTTCAAAAACTTTTTTTATGAAGGCTGTAGACTAGAACTGAAGTGTCATGAACAGACACCGGAATAAACTCACTCTTGTAAATGCTTTTGAAATAGTAAACTTAAACCGTCAAGGTAATTACTTGAAAACAACACAAGTTGTCACTTTATATTTCTACATTGCAATAAAAACAAATATACAGTACAACACACTATTGAGCGAGCTTTACAAGTGTAATGAATTTCGCAGAGACCCAGGTTAGCCTAGCCTCAATGACCATGTCACTGTCAAACATAAAGCTAATAAACATATTCCAACTTCTCATGTAACAATAAAAATCACTTTATACACTAACATGATTGATCCAGTAACATTTAAAAAAAAAAAGAAAAAAATCATGCTAACATTCAATGATCTTTTATGACATGTAGTATAATAACAGAATCTTCTTTTCTTGGGAATATTTTTCCAGCTGAATAGTCCTAATGTGTGTGTAGTGTGCCAGCAGCTGTATGCTGTTATAATTAACAAAAACTTATTTTTATTTTGATTGACAACTGGAGTTCTAAGTGAGATTTAAAATACAAGCAATACTGTTTTCATCGAAAAGAACAGGAAATAGTGTGACATGTGACCAGAGACCACTGTTTGCATCCTGTCGCCTAACAGTCAACATGGTTTTCTTTTGTCCCCTTACCTGCCGACTTTAACCAAGTAATCCTTAACCATATGGGCTGCAGATCAGTAAGTAATCAAACGGATCATACAAGAACGCACCAACAAGTTAACAAAATGTTTACGTAAGAGGACTTGTTCTTCTACAGTGTTATCCACACCAACACTGTTTTACAGGAATGTTATGTTTTGTGTTAGGTTATAATATGGGCTGGACACAAAAATCAAAAAAATGTGTTCATTCCACTCCCCTCCACTCTAGCATTTAGTCTGAAAGCCAGTGAAGTCTTAATGCTCATGCTCTGCTGGCCCAAACTTCCAGAGGCCTGGACAACTTTTTCAGTATATGCTCCCAGTATAAGGCGCCATCTTGGAACACAGTATCCAGTACTCTAAATATACCTATGGTCCTAGAGAAAGAAAGTTAAAGAATGATGTTGGATATGTATGTTAAACATTGTCAAAGTTCCTAATTAAAAGGTTAATGTATGTAAAAATATTCCCTGCAAGTCAAAAGTCAGGGCTTCAACCTGCACAGAACAATGTATTTCTTTTTATTCGTATTTGTTCTATCTTGCCGACAAACTGACATGGACTCATCGCACATGCCCATAAACGGTCGTCAGTTCTGTAGCCTTGGTTGCTAAGGCTGTTGCTAAGGTTTTTCCATGTGTTGTTTATGTAGACCACTCTCACTATTTCAGCTAGAACATGTACAGAGGTATTTGAGATGTTGACATTTCAATTAAATAATGAGAAAAAGTGACCTTTGTTTGTTCCATTGAGTCTCCCAAGGAGCAGCTTCCAAAAGTTGGCCAGTCAGAGCAGAGTGGGCTCATCATGAGGGAGGTCTTAAAGAGACAGGCTGCCTGTTTCAGACAGAGACTGAACTGAGGGGCTGCATAAAAGAAGTTTTTTGAACTGTAAACCATGCAAAGATATTATAGTAGAGCCCCAGATTATAAATATAAACCTGTAAATGTGCTGAATATGTCCCCTTTAATGGAAGCTGTGTTTCTTGAGTGCAACAGAGGTTAGAAAATTTCAAATATTGCCAAGGAATAAGAGTGAAAAACAATGACAAAGGTTACAATTTTATCGCCATGCACAGTGCTTACAAGTTTTGAGAAGAGCATAGAATGTTCCAAGTGATATGTAACAATTGCTAATTTGACAAAAAGGTCAAATTACAAGACCAGCATGTTAGCGAAAACAGCTACTTCACCTGTTTGGAAACCAGTGGAAGTCTGCTCGACACTGTGCTGCACTGTGGGTCGGCAGCTGCCATCTTTCTATGCCTACATCCACTGGATACTTGGCAGCTTGATGACAGCCCGTCAACATCCAGTAGGTTTAATGGTGCAACGCCAAATGGATCCAACAGCTTGCCGTTTCATTTCTATTTAATGAGCGAGATGGTGAACAAGCTGTGTACAAGTGCTGTGGAAAAGATCCTTCCCAGCTATCGTTCCCTCTCTTATCTTAATGAATCAGTTGATTATCTCCAGTTATGACACCATCACTTCTGTTATCGTAATCCATCCATGCCCCATGGACTGCCCCGCTATACTCCACACTGTTTACAATTAACTATCTGATATAATCTTATTGAAACTTGTGGGAGCAAGAGCCAGCAGTGGTGTGGGTGCAACTCCTGAGGCCTGGATCACTCCATTCTCAACCAGGCTCTCCCCCCCCCCACGGGGAGAAATGTGCAGCAAATGGACTTTAGATTTACTGCTATTGATTAAAGGATGGTATACCAAATAGATGTGGCTGTAAACAAATTATTGTGATGTCGCAAGGAGTTATGGATCTCTGCATCAGATTATTTAAACCCCTAAAAGGTCAGAATGATGATTATGATAAATCGCGCTTAGCTGGATAGATAATCTATTCTTAATTATGATGAAATTGAATATGTTTGGGAGGCATTAGACACTGGCCTGTGCCCTTATAAGATGCAATTAATGGAAGGAGAGGGAGCGAATGAAAGGGTTTTGTTTTGTCGGGAAACAGGTCGACAGCCTTTCAAACACTGTTAGACGTGATGGGCCGTGATCCACTGAGAGCAGCCTCTGCCCACAGCTGATAAATGGAAATGCTGAAGATTAGTTTTGTCCCTGTGGGCAATGCCATCCAATTCACTGTGATCATGCATGTATTTGTGTGGGATAATTGTTATGTGGTGAATGTGTTGCAGCCCACAAAGGACATCACCAACACCGACCAACAAAATGCGTCTTCATTATTCTCGATCGCAAAATGATGAAATCACTAATCTAAGTTTTTGGGGTTTTTTTAAAGTGGCGAGTGGTGTTTTTCATGCAGAATATAATTTACTGCTTTATTCAAGGAGATCCTGTTTTATGTCATTCAGTCCACCCACCAGGAAGTGGTGAAATAACATGAAGAAATGAATGCACTGGCATACATCACATAAGCTTTGACCTGTAAGAAGAGAGAATCAACTTGCTAATTCATTTAGATTAATTCTAGTGTTTTCTAAAGATTCCACATTCAAAAATCAAAGTCTTTATTCAGTTGCACAGTGAAATAACATTCTTAATCTGCTGTTCTCTCTGACTGCAATGCATTAAAAAAGACTACATCAGGAGAATACATAGAGGTATTCAGATAGATAAATAGATAGATAGATAGATAGATGATGGGAATTACAAAAACCTTTCAAATCTGTACCAGAAAGCACTGATTGTAAAGAACATTTAGATGTGTGATACAGCATGATGTATGTGCAGAATTATCAGTGAAGTGTTTAAATGAGGACAGATGTTCAGCTTAGATTTCAGTTCAGGCCTTAAACCTAGACCTGAACCTGGCCCATACCTGAGCCTTTCAGACCTGACCTGACTGAACCCACCTGGTACTGCAGAGTTTGAAACCTGGACCCAACCTGAAGTTATATTTTTGTTATTTCTTCTGCAAAGACAAAGTTATCAAACACAAAAATAACTAATATGACAGCAGCCCACCAGAACCGAACATATAGTTAAGAACATATATTGCATATCTACCCGCAACATGTGATGTATTGCTGCAGACAACTGGCTGAGAATCAGCAAGAGAATTTTCTGATTACATTTGAAAATTATCCAACCAGAAACTTTAGGCAGAAAAAGTCCCAAACCTGACACACAACCCATTGTTGGTACCCATCAAATTCGAGTCAGGTCTTTTTTAGACCAGTCTTTTTTCAGACTGCAGTAGTCATATATGATATCTAAAGATCCAAAGATTCATGACAGGACGTAACTGTTTTAGAACATTGCAGGGAAAAGTCGGAGCTGTGTAAACTGTCCCGTCTCAGCTCGACTCATGTCAGCTGGTTGCGTTGTCGGCAACTCAGCTTGTCAAGTCACCTCTGTTTGGTTCTGGAACGTAACGCACGTCACCTGTTTCAACAGCCAATCAACTTGAAGCGAAGTCAGCTGGTCAAGTCAGCTACAAACTGTCATCTGGTCGAAACCGCAGAGTTTGGACGGAGGATAGAGAGGATCACCTTGTCAATTTGTTTGAGGAACAGTCATGTCTATATGCAAATTTGCAATTTGCATCAATACTAGAACTGCAACTGTAGCAAGTAACTCATTATTACTATCCATATTCATATTTTAAGGCACTACAAAGTAATCAGTAGTCAATCAGATTATCAGTGAAGAAGTATATATCACTGTCCTTGAAAAATTTGTTAAAACATTTACAACCAAGGGAATAAACATAATCACAATCAACCTGCTACATTTCCTTATTCTTTCACCTGCACTATATTACAGTATATTACTATCATAGTATGGTGTATACAGTACATATTGGAGTATCTTTACTCTCTATTCTTCTGGGTTTTTTTATTGTATCCTTTTTTATAATTTCTTTTGGTCTGTTTTAGTTGTATTTTCCTTTTCGGATTAATAAAGCACTCTAAACTAAACATGCATATGGTACTTTATATACAGTTAGCTAGTTTAGTCCAGTGGTTCCCAACCTAGGGGACCCATCCAAAGGGTCACCACATAAATCTGACTGGTTGAGAGATGATTAATGGGAGAGGAAAAGGTTCTGATACACAAAACTGTTTTCAGTTTTTGGATTTTTTTCTCTAATCTTTAATTTTTGGTGAAATATTGGATCATTTGAACATTTATTGAAATGAAAGCATGTGAGAAGTTTAGAGGGAAAAATCACTATTTGGTGAAGCTGTTAACAACTCATAGACAGGTGAAATGTGACCCCGACTACACACTGCTTTTTGTAAGACGTCAAAAGCCAAAAAGGTTGGAAACCACTGGTTTCATCTTTAACAATGTGTTGTATTTTAAAAGCTTGTTATATTATCCATTGTGTCAAATCTCCATCTGAAAAGTAACTAAAGCTGTCAAATAATGTAGTGGAGTAGAAAGTACAGTATTTCCCTCTGAAATGTAGTGGAGTAGAAATATAAAGTAGCATCACATGGAAATACTAAAGTAAAGTACAAGTACCTCAACATTTAACTGAAGTACAGTACTTGAGTAAATGGACTTAGTTACTTTCCACCACTGCTGTTTAGTATGCAGCACAGCAGTTAAACCTCTCTGCACCACAAAGGAAATTAATCATCTCTGGCACTATAAACATATATGTGTTGTAAACCATGTTCTCTCTATATTGTAATACCTTTTATTACTGAGCAAACAAATTGCCTCTTATTACTTCACAAAGACCACAGAGAGAGTTTACCTTGAAGACGCTGTTGGATTATGGAATTGCATTCATCTCGAAAAACAACATCAGGTTTCCTTGTAATAAGAAGACATTTTCTCATTGTATCTTCTCTCGTGAGATCTTTTCCTGTTATTACCTGTAATATCAAGATCTTTCCTTCATTGATCTCTTCTTATTATACTCAGATCTGCTGAGTATATTGAGTTATTTTCTCATCAGATCCATTCTGCTTACAAGATGTGTACTCATTATCATCTCATAATGCCAGGTTACTGTAATATCAAAAGATGGGAGAATAATGGGGAGGTGATCAACAACAGTGATGAGAATGGCAGAACCCAAGTGAGTTACACATTAGAGGGACAATGGGTGGGTGGGTGTCTTCAGGTCCCCTAACAAAGATAAACATAGACACAGTAGGTAAACTCTGGTTCAGCCTTGTATTCCACATGTGGAGTAGCCTAAAGGCTTTTCCCTTTCCTCAAATATCTCAACATCTACAAGATGGATTGGCACAAAATGTTGCGCATACATTCAGGTAAATACTTACTTTGGTGATAATGTGACTTTTCCTCTAGTGCCACCACAAGTTCCACATGGGTGTTTTTTAGTGACATACTGTAGTCCAAACTAGCTCCATCTCCAGCTGCTACATAATAGTAATAATCTAATGATGTTCATGAATAATAATATATCAGTCAGAGGGACCAAACCACAACTTTTACTTAAATACTTTAAGTACATTTTGCTGCTTACTTTTGCTAAATACTTTTATTTAAGTAGGATTTTTCATGGAGAACTTTCACTTGTATTGGAGTATTTTCACATTGCTGTATTGGTACTTTTACTTAAGTAAAGGATCTGAGTACTTCTTCCACCACTGCTAAACAGGCTCAGCTCTGAGAACTTGCCCTCAGCGCTGCTCACACTAAAGTGTTTAGTAACACAAAGCAATTATGAGAATTTTTTAATCTCTTGACGAGCCCAGGTGCCGTTCCTGCCACTTGTGGCATAGTATAAATACATATGAAATACACAGGTACTTACAAACACTCAATGCTACACAGTGATGTAAGCTTAGAGAGCCTTATTGTCCTTGGCTATAGTGATAAAATGTCAACCCCTTCATTCCAAATGCTATTCATAACTCCCACATGGTTTAACAACTGTGGATGGACATCTCCTTCAAATGGAAAGGTCATTACTACCCTTATTATTACTTTTTTTGTGGACTGGGGCCTGTCTAATGATGGTAATCTCAATGTTTCTAATTACAGCTGATGAAGTTGAGGGTGTCTTAGTAGGTTTTAATCACCACCACAGCAAAATTAACATGTTAAGGGGCCCTGGGGCAAAGATCTGCTGTTGGGCCCTATATTGACCCCATATAAATATGTTATCTGTTTACAAGAACATTAGAGTGGGTCATAAACCATGTCTTATTGTTTATATACTGCTTATATGTGCCAAATATGGGAAGTTACATGCACTTGATGAGGGGTTGCAAGTAAGACATTCCTTTGTATTAAGAGGACACAAGCAACACATTAAATGGCAACATGACATGACAAGCATCCCTATATATGGTCCCTATAGAAAATAATGTGATGAGTTAATAAATAACATTTATGAAAAAATCACATCAAAGACTCTTTCTGTTGTGCAAACTGAGGAGTTCTGTGGTCAGTCAACACATCTGAAACAGAATGTGTCAATCCCTCCTAGAAAGTGTTTTTACGTCTTACACTGTGCCCTGGTTTGAATGCATTACTGTCAAAACTAAGGCCAAACTCAAACTCACAATAATCAAACTTGGGAGTGCAATATCAGGCTGTAAACAGCATCCATTAACTTATCACTATGACAAAGCAGCTGAACAAATGACAGACAAAATCTTGGAGGATTCATGTCATCCCCTGAATCATCATGCTCAGCTCCTGCCTTTGGAGAGACGGTACAGAGTCCAATTTGTAAAGAAAAACATCTATAAAAAGTAATTCATTCCGCATGCCATACATCAGTTAAACTAGTAATTAACATGCCGATATTGTCTTTAATCCCATGTACCTGGCACTTTACTTCTTACATTGGTCTTAAATTATTTCCAGCAATTTATCCCTTTCTTTTTTACAAAGTTGCATCTAATATATTATAGTGTATGATGTAAATGATGGGATATTGATGTTGATCATCATGCTACAAGCTGAAGACGAATTTCTACTTTTGTGCAACAAAGGTGGACAGTAAAGTTGTTTGATTTTAATTTTTGATAATAATAATACCTGCCCCCAGGTTTCCAGTTTGTAAGTTAGTTTGTGGTAATATGATTACACAAAATTTTATTTAGAAAATGTGAGCACACAAAAATACATACAGTCTGGATACATTCTGAAACACGCCCCCCGTCGACAACAGTGCTCTGCAATAACCATAGTGATGTCAAACAGTATGAAAGATGAGGGCATTTAGGGAAAGGCAGGGAAGCTCAAATTAAATATGTTATTGAGTTGCACTGTGGGAAATGTAGGATCCAACATTTTTTTTATCTTGACCCATACTAGGGACTTAAAGTCAGGATATCTCGGCATCTGCTGCATCGATTTTTACCACTTTGTTTTTAATCTATGACTTGCAAGTCCCCCAACTTTATGGAAGTGCAAAACTAAATCAATGCAGTGTCCCTTTAATGACTCCATAACCTCTACTGCCACCATTAAAATGAAGTACATTCTCAAGCCCACAGCTGGGCTTCTTTGGAAGCATCATTATGCTTCAAAAAATGCTTGTTGAGCCATCAAACTGAGTATAAAACTCCAACTCCCCCAACAACCTTATTATTCCTAGAATTGGGAGGATACTTTAAGGCTCTAAGAATGGCAAAATTGTCAGTGGGATGTATTGACCATTTCAATCCCTTAAGGCCCCTTGCAGGGTGTTTTAAGGCTTGTTAATATTGTACAGTTTTCTTTTCTTGTGATTATGGAAAAGCCTATAAATCATTATTTTGACACCAATACCCTCAGCTGAAACCCAAGCTAATGATGATCTTTTATTATCATTGATAAATATGTCTGAGTATGATCCGCTGTACCTGCTGAAATGAGATGGGTACATCTTGTACTAGAATCACATGATAAATATATCAATGTTCAATTTAGTCAGTTGGTCCTCTCTGACGGAAATATGTAGGGCTGTAGTCAACCAAAGAAAATCTTGGTCGACTGAAATCGTACATAATCTTCAACAAATTGATTAGTCACGGTGGAGGGGTGCACAGTGAAGCCACAAATTTCTCCGTTCTCTATTTCTTTGTTTTGTGTCTTCAGGTTAGGCTAACCCATTTTTGCTAATTTTGTAGCTAACCTCCTTCACTTTTCCAGCACTTGGGGAAACAACATACATTTGTTTCCCCAACATTTTAGCATTTATTAACTGTTACATTGTAGTCTGTACTACACATTAACTGTCAGACTGACAACTTACTGCTAACCTTTTCCTCTGCTCCACTCGCATCCACCATCACTTTCCTGCCGCTCACTCTCTCCCACTCGCTACGCAAACATACTACGCAATGCCCTATTCCTAAACTGAGTTACGCTACTAATAGTTTCACAGGCAACGACGCAAAGGTTGACTCACGTACCGGAACAGCGCTGCACAGAGACTCCAGAACGCTATTTCCGAATGAAAGGATATTCGGCGTTATTTTTGGCATTAAAAAAATTTTTTTTGGCCTAGCGGGGGTTCTCTTTGTTATCATTATGGAGAAACACTGATTCAGTAAACATTTAGTAAACGTTGAGTACAGTTAGACCTAACAGTCTCCATTAGGTTGGGCGAGTTCAAAGTTCTGAAAACAACGGGGGTGTTTTGAATCCCCCCCCTCCCCCTTTTCACAGGTAATTTGTTAGTCTGTCCCTCCTGCCGCAGGAAATTATGGATTAATCCTGGAAGGCTACTGATGTAGCACTTTTCTCCTTATGAAAGTAACACAGAGATTATTCGACCAATAAGAATTTGGTCGGACGAGAACATATCGACCAACTAATCGACCACTTGACCAAGAGACTACAGCCCTAGAAACATGCAATAAACATTTGTGTCTGTATATCTATAAAGCCCTGTTGGGAAAATTACCATCATATCATCACATATATGTTGCACATGTTGCATTGGAACTCTGGTCCACTTTTAACTCGCTCCAGTGACTGGCTGGTTCTTCAGGTGCAGCAGACTCATGTAATCTCTTGAAATGTGACCTAAAACTGAATACTCTTATACCTCTTGGAGACTTTAGGAATGTAACCGTCCAATACCTGCCTGTAACTTAATAACTGATTTTGTTTATTGATTTTGTATGTTTTTATTTCCCCTGGTGTAATCTCTGCATCATTGTAAACGAGGGTCACCCTCGATGATTTCATAAATAATCCTAAATAAAGGTGAATTGAATTGAATTTTAATGTCTTCAATCTGCACAAACTTGAATATGACATGATATGGCTAGATGGATGTACAAAGCAAGAGAAACAGGCAGGAAAATCTATTTTTCACAGCTCTCAAATGAAATGATGGAAGAGAGGGAGTGACAGGGAAGGACAGGAATCATGAGTGTACATGCTTTCATCAATGCCAATAGATTTTCAATGGCAGGATTTGATGGTGAGGGACTGTATTGAGGCTTTATTAGCTTTGTCAGATGCTTTTAAGAGATATATTGACATGGTCATTAGTGGGGAAATCAAGTGAGTTACTGAGTCAAAAATGTCTCTCTCAATTTGTGAAAACGTTCAGATAGGTGTATGTGTGCTCATGTATGTGTGCAATCATGTCTGTTTTCATGTATTCCAGTGAATAGCCTCACTTAGAGGATGGTGCTGATGTTTTTCTAGATATGTCTTACTGCCATCAAATCTCATGTGCAAAACCAACAGTAAATTGATCTACTTACAATACAAGTATTGTGTGTGTATCCAAAGTGGGATATATCCTAGATCTCTGATGTCCAAAAACAATTAAAATCATGTCAATGAGCCACACTGTTGCACTGGGTGATATGTTCCTTCACCCTGAAGATCATGGTTGCAGTAGTTTGTTTAGAAATGGCTCTAAACACTAATAACAGCGATCACATCTTTACTTTTAGGAGAGAGGTTCCTTCCACAGCAGATGCCACTGCACATGCACATGATTATGGTTCCATTTACAGTGCTGTGCTAGCTTACTGTGCTACATATCACAACCTCTTGACTTTGTACTGCATTGTAAACTTTTCAAAGAAGGTCAGTACAAAGTCAAGAGGTTGTAATAGCAAAGCTCTGCAAACAGAACCACTTTCTTGTGCATGCTCAGTGGCATCAGCCTTACACAGAACTACTCTCCTGAGAATGAAAATGTGATCACTGTTATTTGTCTTTGAAGCCGTTTCTAAACAAATTGCCATAACCATAGTCTTCAGGGCAAAGGAACATGCCACAATCCAGAAGATTATCTAGACTGTGCAATTCGCTTTGGACTTGTGACATAAAAGCCTCTACATGCTGGAAATATTACATTCTGTGTGATTTCTTCAATTTTATATGCATATCATTTGGGATAGACGGTGAACATGCTTACACTATGACATGCAGTAATACAAGGGGAGATGTACGTCATAATATTGAGATTAAAGATGGAATTTCTACAGGATGTCTTATGTCTCAAAAACAGTTTTTGTCTCAAACTATGTCTTTATTTATCAGGTATGTGCAATGGCAGCCATATTTTATTGACTTGAATAGAGTCAGTAAAGTATCTGCTTTCTGTGTGTGAACATGTCCTGTGTGTGGCGGCTTAACGTGAAGCTGTTGTCAGGTTTAGTCGATCAGGGTGCTGTCGTCCTGGTTGTGTTGATGTCCTTGAACGAGGTGTCCCCTCTGGGGGTACAGGGTCTTTCTCATGTGGCATCTCTCCACATCAAGGGAATGCTATTCTTCATACAATAGTGAGCAAATTTCCATAGAATAGAGCGATGGATTCCTTTATTTCCCGAACACGTTCTCTCTCCATCTCAGTGGGGATGTGTGTGTTGCTTTGCAGAGAGAAAATTGAATTCCCAACTTTGCTGCTTGGTGCAGGAAGGCATGAATGTATAATTAGAGGCCTGTAGGCAACAGATAAGAAAAATAAAGACCCACTTTGATGTTGATCACAAATTATTTCATGCTTTGAGTGAGTGCACATTCATGCTATAATGCGCGCACACACACACACACACACACACACACACACACACAAATATGTCCCAGCTGTCACACAGACACCCACTCAGGATGTATACTGTATATTTGCACACACATATTACAAACTGACACAATAACATCAATAATTTGCAAACACTATTAATCCTGCAGCTCTCTCTCTCTCTCTCTCTCTCTCTCTCTCTCTCTCTCTCTCTCTCTCTCTCTCTCTCTCTCTCTATCTCTCTCTCTCTCTCTTTATCTCTCTCTCAGTATGGAGACCTTTGGTTGGTGTTTTCCTCTGTCATTGTTGTTGTTTTGCTGTTGTGTCTTTCAGGATCTCTCCATCCATCATACATGGAATTGCTTGTCAGTTGTGGAATTGTTCCCTCTGCATCCTCTCACCAGTATAACAAAGGCATGGAAAATTAGGTTACACTTTACTCTGAGCTAAATTCTTAATATTATACTTGGTGAGATGCAAACAGCAGTAATAATTCATTGATTCTGAGAGAAACAAACATGTTTAACCCCTTCAAAGAGTCACTTCCTCCATGATGTAGTTACATACTGATACCCATAGGTTAATTGTTAGAGCACAGAAAAATAATCATTTAGAGAACCACAAAAAAAGAACTGTGATACAGAAATTGGAATGATAACTTATACTAAATGGAATGTGGTGTTCGAAATCAGCATTAATATTCATGAAGGCTATATTACTGTCATATATTGGAGGGAGGTCTTAATTTAATTCTCTCATAATCATTGTTTTAAGATAAAACTTTTGCATTGATTACATCTCAGTCACAGTGATAAGGTAAACCTCTCTCTCCCTCTACAGTATATCAACAACTGTTGGATGGATTGCCTTGATATTTGGTACAGATATTCATGACCCCCTTGAGGATTAAATGTAATAACTTTGGTGACACCCTGACTTTTCATCTAGTGCCATTATCGGGTCACAATTCTAGTTTTTTTCCAGTGACAAAATATCTTTTTTTTGTATTAGAATGTTAGCATGCTTACATGCCACATTACAATGGTACATATCTGCTAAACATCAGCATGTTAGCATTTTCATTGTGAGCATTTCAGCATGCTGATTTTAGCATTTAGTTCAAAGCACTGTTCTGCCTAAGCACAGCCTCAGCCTCAAACGGATTCAAAAGCTGGCACAGTGATGGCTGCTATTCATTGTGAATAAGACCTGGCTTTGAGCTAGAGAGAGTCAGAAGGTGCCCAGCAACACACTACAGGAGATGATTGTGAAAGGCTCAACTTTATGCAAATGTCCTCTGACACAGTGTGAGCGACAACCTGCAAAAGCCAATCACTCTCCTTTTGATTCAGAAGCACAGAGTCGTTTACTACTCCACTCCACTACATGAAATAACTTTAAACAAAAATGGAGAAGAAGCTGATTGTCGCAGGCACTTTGCTATCCTTTAGACCACCACTGCCCACAGTGCATGTTGGTAAATGGAATAAGCTGCACCACTGTACAGCATTTTCATCCTGTGGTTAGCAGATCTTTGATTTGCATAACAATTTGTAAGAAGAACTCTGAGAAACATAACATAATGATGATCAATTGTTATTGCAGACTAGGTTATGCTGAATTTCATGCAAGTCACTTCATAATTCCCTCTGTTACATACATCTGGTTATTCATTACATCTGGAATCTCACAACCATCCGACAAGAAGTTTGCAGCTTTATCACATTCTACCCCCTTCAAAGACAAAAGAGGATCGACAGGACACTGCAAGTGAACCAAGAAAACTTCTGTTCTCAAAGTCACATCCTGCACAAAGCCTTCCTCCTCTGGGATATACTATACTCTGTCTCTGTGGACACAGTCACAGGTGGCTGCTTTTCCTACAATGGATGTTACATGTGCAGTTACCTCAAAATATTCACTAATTGATATTTACAGGAAATAACAGCCACACCAGCTTCATTGTTCCCCACTCTCCTAACATATATAATGTGTTCAGATTGTAGCATCTTTTTAATTTAAAGTATTTTAATAACATATTTTTCTTAATCACTGTTGGTGTTTACTTCTAAATATGTGGTCACATTTTATATCTTTTCAGACTGACTGAAGGGGGTTTGGATGATTTCCATGAGCTCTGTGGAGAGTGAAGAACTGGATCCACAAAATAGTTGTTTTCAGCCTTACAAGCGGCTACACCACACTTCCAGCCAATAATCCATCTCTGGTTCTGCAAGCTCCAATTCTGACCATCAGCAATGATGGAATGAAAAGAGGTGGATGGTGAGTGAGTCACAGCTCATGACACTTTTTACAACATGCCACCAAGATGATAGTTTCATAGAGGAAAAAATGCTGGAAATTTGGCATCATGTCAAGATCAAAGAGGCATGGCTGAAAAAAACCTTCTGTTTTCAGCAGCAGCAGGTTTTACAGGGGTCACACAGACTGACATTGTTGAATGGGTGGAGCTACTCAAACTACAGATGACAAAACATAAGCAGGTCTACAACAATCAGTCTAACATACACTATGAGATACCTGTGACTGAAGAGGTATACTGTGAGTAACACAACTGGATTCTGGAGCGTCTCATCAAGCAGGAAAAAAAGTGTGGTGATGCCAGATGTGACAGCCCAGGTTATTTGAAATTGCATAACTACAGAACTGGACTGTATCCAAAATACATATTTCTTGAAGGAACCCAGGAAGTGTTTCACTCCTCCTTTCTGAAGTAGGCACAAAAGAGACTTCAAATATGACCCCATGAGGGGCCAGAACACAACAAGACATTATTGACTACAACTACAACATGGGCAGAAGCCAAACCACAACAAGGAAGGTGAGATGTCAGACTTCACCCTTACAATTGAATATACAGCTGTGTGTTTTCTACACTGTGTAGAGTACAGCAACTGTAAGCCTTTACTACTGTGATGATGCTATGATGATGATGATGATGATGATTTTTTTTTTTTTACATTATCTGACAATAAAGAGACAACATCGGTTTGTCATTCTACCTCTTTTGTCTATCTTGACAACTACCGATTAGATGGATTGCTATGACATTTTGTACAGACATTCAAGATCCCCAAAAGATGAAGGGCAAGAATCAGTTGATAGGATAAAAAAAAAAATGGTGTCTGTTTGTTGAGCTGTTGTCATCACGTTAAAGTGTGATTGGCTCAGCTGTTTCAGAGCTATGAGAGCAGTGATGTGACTGGCTGAGAGAGTATTTAATAATCACTACACAATATTCACCGTCGTTCAGCCCTTTTGCACTTTGCACTGCTGCACACACATGAAACAAAATAGAAGGTGTGCATGGGGACGCCCACCCGGTCCATGCACCTAAGACTTACCATGTTGCACTTGCACAGTTAAAGTAGAGCCCAGTATCTTAAAGGTCCAGTGTGTTGAATTTAGCAGCATCTAGCAGAACGGACTTAGCAGAAATGAAATAATAATAATAACAATAATATTCATAAATATGTTTTAATTAGTGTGAGGGATGTGTGGAGGGCTCAGTATTTGTGTCTATATTTGTAGAGGCAGCAAAATTATTTGTATTTGTATTTGTATTCGAATAAAAGTGGAAAAAGTGTTTTTATTACGCTTTTAAATTTAGAAACTTTAAGTGTTACAATAAGTGTTCATGAATAAACTACCTTATGAAGGAGGTCCCCACACCGGGTCTCGAACTGGAGTCTCCCAGATCATAGACGAATAAGGGTCCAAATAAAGGAAATCTAAATAAGGAAATGTGCGTCATGTGGCAGGTGGATGTGACTGCCCTCGTTGAGACCTGCTGATAGACGTAACAGAGGAGCAGAGGAGAGAGACTGACATGCCCACTGGTATTTGACAGGTTTTTTTTTTTCTTCCCACTAAACCACTATTTGTGCTCTGCCGAGTAATACATTTGTGTTATTTGTTGCTAACTTTGGTTTCTCGTTATAATTTTAGGAGAAACACTGATTCAGTAAACGTTCAGTAAACATTGAGTACAGTTAAACTTAGCAGTCTCCATTAGGTTGAGCGAGTTCAAAGTTCTGAAAAAAAACGGAGGTGTTTTCAGTACACGGGTTATTTGTTAGTCTGTCCCTCCCGCTGCAGGAAATAATGGATTAATCCGGGAAGGCTATTGATGTAGCACTTTTCTCTTTATGAAAGTAACAGTAATTATCTGACCAATGAGAATTTGTTCGGACGAGAGCATATCGACCAACTAATCAACCAGTCAACCAGGAAACTACAGCCCTAATATATACATACACATACATATATATATTGAAAAAGTTGGAATGATAAAGATGAGAAAAGAGCTTGCGCTCTCAGTTGGTGTTGGCTGATAGGTTTTTGTTTTGTTTTTGTTTGAAAATTGTAGCTGCTTAATACTGGAGGCATATTTTACCCCTTCACTGTTGATTTAGAAGTCACTTTCTAAATTTTTGTAAGAGATCCTGACCCCCTCTTGACCAGGAATATACATAGTAGTGTTTGTAGTATATAGTATGTCCCTTTACATGGTCCATTCTTCAAGGGGAATTAATCAAATGTCTCTAAGCAGGTCCTTTGTCTACACGGACTCAAGAGACTTCCCCAACAACCATTCTTCCCAATTACAGACGTCTAATTAACACTGGCCACAATTAGACCAGTGTCTGAACTTTGGCCTTAAACACATCCATCTTGTTAAATTTTCCTGAACGGGACAAGCAATGAGCAAATGGAAATCAATAGGTGCACTGATCAATCCCACTGCAGGCATGCATAAAGCGCACACATTCATGTGTCTCTGCTAATGGGGAATGCCATTGAATGGATGCTTGTGAAGCTGGTTTTGCCTTTCCGTCAGCACAAGCTGCCAATCATTTTGGTAACAATAGGTTTTAAAATCAAATATGAAGAAAGAGTGGTTTGGTCCATTCAGCATCATATTGCTCATAGATAACCCTTATATTCTAAATATTATCTCAATTTCCTCTAACCTAACGTTGTTGACTTAAGTTCCTTAAATTGTTAACAAGACTGAGACCCTTTAGTGGTCTGCAATCTTGCTTTTACATGCGTTTTTGGAGATTTGTGAAACATCATCAATTACAGCCCAAGCACTGTCCCAAGTCCAGGATGATTTGGTACTTGTGTGTCTGAACAGACATGTAGACCAGAGGAGGCTGGTCCATAGAGGCAGAAGAGGTTGTTCTTCCTCTATTTTTGAGGGGAAAGAAGGAGATCACGTTATAAAAAAAGAGTAACTGGTTGAAATAAATTATTACCAAATCTCAGTATCATTTCATGCTAATCTATGATTGGCCAAAATACATAAAATGATGCTCCAAGCGAGGACGTCCTCCCTAACCAATCAACAACCAGAATACAATATTGACATCATGCTGGTCCAATGACAGTTTCCAAATTTCATCTTCAAATCTCTACAACTGTATGTGGTAAAGCAATAGTACAGATTTCCTTTTTTCGGATTTAGAGGTTACATTTCACTTCTTTTATCGAGCAGTAGATAGCTGCTTCCGTTAGCCAACGCAACAGTTGGCTTGTAGCAGCCCTGAAGGACTGTTAAGGACTGTTGTTAAGCTAACAGGAGAATGGATCTGAACTGGGCGGCGCAGCAGCGGTTGGACACCACTGGGGAGCAACTGGAGAGCTCCACTCTGCTGGCGCAGCCTCGGGCCTTGCTGCCCCAGCTGTGACATGCTGTGGCCCGACATACCACCGCTCTGAAGTGAACTCCTCTCAACAACAATAGAAAGTTAACAACATTATTTAAATGAAACAACCAGGAGAGTTAGCTTGTTTGTCATTGCTGTTAATGATACCAGACTAGTTAACCAGCAGCCATAAAGTTCTGTTAACTAACGAACAAGACGACCAAAAGCCACAAATGGACGTCATGACATGAATACTTCATCTCCATGAAAGAAAGAAAAAGACGTCAGATAACAGTGAGCTGTCTGGACTCATTCATTTGGAATTGATCCAGTTTTTAATTGAGTGGTTGTTCAGTCACCTGCTGATGTTGTGTGATTAGTGAATGAGTGTGCAGGTCTGACTGCTTGTTGTGTCAATTTCTTCATTGTTGGTTTTTAAGCTGAGTTGTATATTGAGTAATAAGCTTAACTAACTAGAATAACAAGTGTTAACATGTCAGCTTTGTAGACTATATTTTGTATGTCGTGCACATAGATCAGAGTGTGTAAGTCATGTATTTGATACATGCATTAATACTTTCTGATGTGAACCTACACTCTTAGATCTGTGAATGTTTTTAGTGTTCAGTCTTTATAATATTCAGCACTGATCTGAACCTGTATCAGGTTATAAGCTTTGTGGTACTTTATATATTTCTGTATACCCCCCCCCCTCACCAATTTCATCGGGCAGGGTAATGATATAATATGATGCAGTTAGTTGTGAGATTCCATGTTGGTTTTCATCTGGTCCTCCCCTATTTTTTGAGTCACCAGCTGCCACTGAAGTAGACATGTATCCCAGCATGCCCTTCATATTAACTGTCAACAAATGTTGGATTATAAGAGCCTGACTCACAACTGTGATAATTTTTGTTCACTGTTATTGTGTTACTTAATTAAGTTCTGAAGTTTTTTTAAGGGTGAGAAATAAACTGTTGGTCAATGGTCAATTTATCATAAATAATGCTGACTTGAAGTTTTGCTCCAATGTTTTCAGAGATGTGAGGATCAACAGAGACAGGCAAGTCAGCCTCCAAAGTCATTTCAGGTAAAACATTCCGCAATCTTAGCAAGTATTTTGTAATTAACGAATGGCTTTGATGTCTCCATAGTATTTTAAACATAAGATGTAATTTCTTTTGGAATATACACTTCAAAATCCAATATTTGCTGCTGCCAGACTGGTTTTACTGAAGTTCAAATTAAGGCTAATTCCATCCACTATGATGAGGAGTAAAATGACCTGCCTGTATTTTCTGTTTTCATAATGGGGTTATGATGTGAACCTTAGGAAGCAGCTATTGTCTCTTAGAGCTTTTTTGGGGTTTTGTATGTTTTTGTTTTGTTTTCTGTCTGTCTAGGTTTTGTCTGGGTTTTGGTTTGGGTAATGTATTTAAAGATAGGACTTAATGTGCAAAGGATATGTGTGTTATGTGTGTTTTTTCTGTTTGGGAAAATTTTAATAAAAAACATTTGAATATCAAGGCTGGTGTTTTAATTAGACAATTGGCATTATCCAGTAGCACTGCCCCTGTGTACTTTTTTCTCCTTCAAGAACATATCTTTTTATACAATATAGTTATTGAAAATTGAGTGTACTGCATAATCAACTTGCAAGTTTGAACTCCTGGGTTTTTCTTTAGCTTTGAGTTACAGGCTAACACTACATGCTAACATTTGCTCCCTAGCATTAAATGGTTGGGGGTGTGGGGCACGAAACTGCAGATGGAAATGTCATCCGTTTTTCAGCTGAACATGAATGCGTGAGCCAAATTTCATGATAATCCAACTTATACTTAGAGATATTTCAATCTGGACCAAAGTGGTGGATTACCTTACCTATAGGGCATAACTGCTACCAAAGTTAAACTCTCTCCTTGATTAGTGTCCCCCAAAACTGGGACCAGAGACCTCTATCTGAATCCCTGAGGATGTTCCAGGTGAACAACAGTAAAATAAGAAATTGTTTCATTTCACTTCCAAATTGGGGAAAAACAAAACAAAAAAACAAAATATTAGAATGACTATTATGATTCTTGTGATCCTGTTTATCTCTCTATGCACAGATAAGAAAGTTCTGCATTTTATCATTACACTAACAAGAACCAACATATCCCCATGTGGGTCCCTAAATCTGACACTCAATCTGATTAGATGGGACGTAATGTAGACCTAAAGACTCTTTATATCTGGGTCTGTAACAACTAATATCATAAAACACCACTGCAAAGTGCTTTGCAGAGAAAGAACAACAGTAGAAAACAACACCAAACATGATTATGAACAAGGAATAAAAAAGAAAGAGTTATGAAAAGGGAAGTAGTCATAAACAACCATAAAAGGTCATTAGATAAAAGCTGGTCAATAAAAAGAAATGGCTGACAACCACTGCCTTAGATCATACAGTAACTTCTTTCTTTTTACTAGCTGAGCAAATCAAATAAAGCCTGCGGTAGAAGGCATATCTGCAATGCCTTTACACTTTACTGAGATTTGAGACATTGACATCACAACAACAGCCACACAAGTGGTCAGACAATGAGATATGGTGCAATCACCAAATGATTGAATGAAGTTCCAAACCAAATGTAAGTTAAAACGGTGAATGTTAACTTACTTCATTTGGCTGTTTTAAAAGGACTGCCATTTGACTTTACAGAGTTTCTAGTTCAACTTTGTTTGAGTGCACTTAGGTTAGTTGTGTTGTTCAATCTATTTCAACATAGAATATGTGTGTATTATACTGCATGCTTCAATCCCCTCTGTGAGTGCTCTTCATTACGCTAATTCTATGCTTCCTCGCATCCTCTCTCCTCCGTGACCCAGAAACCAATCTCCCTCCGCCATCATGGAGGATTTTCCAATCCCTTAAATGCACCTCGAGGAGACGAGGAGTGAGGAGGCTCCTGGAGGAGCTCAGAGCAAGGAAACACAGGTGTATCCTACATGGAAGTCTTTTATCAAGCCGCGTGACATTTAAATACCGCATCTCCTTGCACATGTGGCACGCATTTTGAAGCATGGTGGGAGGATCTGTTCATAAACGTAAGTGGTCCACGATCGTTCTTATTGCAATATGTTCCTCAATAACAACTGTCTGTGCTACTACGAACTAGCAAATTAATGCCAGAGCGGGCCTGGGAATGCTGTGTGTAGAAAAATGTTTAGTAGGTGTACACGCTATTTAAGGCTTAATGGTTCAATATTCTTACTGCACATCCGTCCCCGATATGCCTCATTTTATAGAAATGATTAACACCTTCAATAAATGTTGTCAGGTGTAGAACTGTTGGGAATCTAATACAGTCCCATGTATTACAGGGACGGATGATGAGACCCTCAAGTTAATCAAACTGAGAGCAGAATGTGACCACTTCTTCACAGGGCGGTGACACACTGCCAAACAAACCTGGGAGTGAGTGATTAGTGCACTGTAATACATGATTGTGATAATGTATTACAGTTATCATTAGGCTCAATAATATAAACTTGAATGAAAAGCACCAAGCAAAGATATAAAAAAAATATCACTTAACATGTAATACAAGAAATACTTTTCTGTGTTCTACAAATGTGATATATGATACAGTGTCAGATACGGTGCTCAGGATTGATAGAGTCATATCTGTCCAGAGGCCAAAAAGGCAGTTAAAACACACAACCTATTGGGTAGATGAAACTGACACCTGTACAGTACATGGCCAAAGCATGCCAGTAATATAATTGAGAGCACTTAAAGAATAGCCTTTAACACCAAACCTGTTTTACATTCCTCAGACTAATACTGATGAAGATGGGCATGAAAGACATTGTTAGCCTCACGCAACTGGCTAAGAAATTGGACAACTTGAAAAGAAAAAATTTAAGGTATGTAGCTTGTTTATGACTGTTTTAGTTGTAGATGTGGTTTCATCTCATATGTTGAAAAGCTGTCTTTCCAATGATGCATATGTGATGTCATTGGCTGTTCTTGAGAGTTCTTGTTCAAGAGAGTCATGCCTTAGCCTTTCACCTTTCCATTCCTCAGGAGCTTAGATGTCCTGCCATGGGGATGGTGACAGACAGAGGGGGAGCCACAGCAGCCACCTGGCCTTGGTTTACCCCAATGCATGAGGCCACAGGGGGCAGGCCGTCTATTGTGCCTCCTGTCCTAATGGATTCATGGAGTGGAGAGAACCAGGCATTAGTGAATGATGTGGCCCCTGAAGAAAGTGGCCCGATTCTCTCCACATCTGTGGTGGCCACCTGCCGACCAGCAAGTGGGGAGGATGATGATGAGGAAGAGGTACCAGCAGAGCCGGGGACAAATGTGACACAGGATGGCGAGCCCTCCACTTCAGCCTGTCCCCAGCCCCCCAAAAGGAGGAGAAACAAGCTGTTGCAGCAAGCTGGAGGAGGAGGCTGAGAAAGAGGATGAGCGCTTTAGGGCCACTCATGCACAGACTGAATGTTTTTTGGACCACTTTGAAGAACTTGTCCGAAAGAGTTAAGTTGGAGTCATTGTTTTTTGTTAATACAGTAGAGCCCAGATTCAACTTTAATTTATTACATTGTATTATGTGCCACCACAGGGTTGGTATTTATGTATTCTGGGTAAGCCTTTGTTCATATTGTCAATACAGTTCAATGCTGAACAAAATAAATAAGGTTAATGTTTACATCCCAGTTTGCAATCCTTTAACAAATATCCATCAAATAGTACAAATTCCAAGAGTGTACAATACCAACAACTTTATTCATCCCACTAGGGGCAAATTGTTAGGAGCAGTGTAATATACACACAGCACAGTAACACACAAACAGGCAGAGAAATAATAGAATGTACAGCAACAAAAGGAATCAAGAACACCAGGGTGCTGTATGTGGAATACAGATTCATAAATAAGATCAATAAATAAGCTTGATGAACACAATAATAGGATAAAATAAATCTGTGTGCCCGTACAATTAACACAACATCCACAAAACAAAGGCAGGGCAGGGACAAGATACGTACAAAAAAGAGGGCCTAGTAACAAATAAAAAGACAGTAATCGTGCTCCTGTAACCCAGCAGTAGGCACAGATGGGGCGGAGAGTTGTCCAGCCAGCCTGTACTTCCAAGCAGATACACTCAACTCCCCCCTCACTAGATGTGGTGGAGGCACCGGGGGGGGCGTCAATGTCCTGAACTGGCTCGATGATGTCAGGAGCTGGAACTGGTGACCAACTTCATCAACATCCTGGGCGGTGGGGTATTTGATCTTCCTCATTCCTTTGTGGACCAGCCTACACACAGGAGTAGGATATATGGACAAGTGTTAAAGCACACCATATCAAACTGCGGCAGAATGTATTTGCCTATGTTATTCAAAATTACATACGTGTAAACAGTAGACAGGGGACAACCCGTGTGCCAGCCAGTACACCATTGTCAGCGCTGTAATGTGGTGTCCCCAGCCACAGCTCCCCTCAGGTGACAGTAGCCTCATCCCTCTCCCTCTCTGGTGAACCTGTGGTGGCTCTGTGTGTAATTAACTGCAGGTGAGCCTCTCTGATGTGCTGAGTGAATAATTGTGTGATTGAGTATGCAGCTGAGTCCAGGGAGCAGACTCGAGGTTTAAAGGGCAGATTCTCCAAGGTCCTGCAGGTTCTCCTCTCTTCACCTCCTACCAACTACACCTTTGCACAATATTGTAAATGTTATCATGCAGTTATCTACACCAGACCTGGGATCTACAGGGATGGTAGCATTTAGTTTAATTCTCTCATGTTTTTTAAAAGTAGTAAGTAAGGAGTTTAGGTAAGAGATGTGTATAGCTATAGTTTTGGGGTGATCAATTATATGTCATTTTGTTTGTTATATTTCTGTTAGCCCACCCTGAAGCCAGTATGTCTGATAATAATTGTGAGAAATAAATACTTTGAGGACTGTAATCTCTTGTTGCTGATGGTTCTTGGGGGACTCATTTTCATGTTGCACCAGGTTTTTTCACAGGCCGGGGGGCTGCAACAGATCTCAAACACTGGGGGGTTGACAGGATGCCATATTGTGAATTTAACCTAGAAAACCTTGGGAAAGCTTTAACAATATGCAAATGTCCTCTTACATGTAGTGGAAGAGCCAAATGTTGTTTTTAAGTCCAAATGAAATCCTATTTAATAATTCCTCTTCGCAGTTGAAAACAATTTAAACATGTACGATATCTTAAACACACTGTTAATAATTCTGTATAATCAAAGTGAAGCAAACAGGTATTTTGGGAAATATCAGAAATGCTCCTTTTTGTGTCAGCTGGCTGCTGTAGCTAGAAGTTATTGACAGGCAGTGTGTCGCTAACAGGGATTTTGAAGAACAACGACCAAACCAGCATCTAAAAGGTCCAAAATGACATTTGCAGGTATGTTTACATTCTGTGTAGTGTGCTAAGCAGCTAATTAGCTATCTAGCCTGCTCATCCCTGGTGAATGTTTGTTTGCTGGCTTGTTAAACAAGCTAAGGTGTAGGACAAGATGTGTTCATGTTTATAAGTTGGATAAGAAGGATACAACACTTTAATTTCCCCACATTTTCATTTGGTTTGTCCTGTAAATTCTCAAATGGTACTCATCCAATGTCAGGGTCTCAAATAATAGCTGTGATTGCAGGCTGTTTGAGCAAATACAGGCCAGTCCCAAAATAAAGGCTGAGGGAACATCCTGATCAGATGTCTTGTTTGGGATATCTGACCTCTGCACCTTAGGGTGACCTCAGACATCCTGCAGAGGAATCTCATTTTGGCTGCTTGAAACTACAATCTCAGCCATTAACCCTTACATACTGTTCATATCCTGACCCTTCATATTATGGAGCGGGTCATTTTTGACTCTGCTCAAGTGTCCCTTTATAATTAGTTCCTATACCAAATTTTGAATCACAAATGTATAATGCTTCCACAGATATCTTATCAGTCATTAATAAATGGGTGATTTATCCTTCATTCATTTTTCAGAGAGCAGAGAGAGTGTGTTCTTTGGGTTTGGCAGTATTTGTTTATGGAGAAAATACATTCAGAATCACACTATGTAATGACCTCATGTTATCTGTCCTGCTGTGGTTGCTGTGTCTGGCATGTGGGGAGGTGGTGTCGCTTTGCATGAGAGAAGTCACAAGGGCCTTTCCTCCGTTCTATTTTGTCCTCCTCTTCTAATACTTTCTTTTCAACTCACTGTCTCCTTTTTCATAACGGATCCAAGATGAAACAGACTCCTTCCACTCCACCAAATCAGTGAAATAGGCACCCAGGTACTTTTTATAGTCTTATGAAAGCTGCCCTCCACTACAGGGAGGACTATGTTGGGCAACCACTATGTTGGTTGCCTGGGAATTGATGGATTTGATTTGTTACTTTGTATAGACTTGTTTGCAGGTGCAGATGCCCATCTGAGTGGGAACCCAGGCAAATGTAGCAAGGAACACACTGGCAAGGGAACACAGGTAGTTCTCATGACAGTGTCATGGTCACCCTTGAGCTCTGCCCCCACTGTCCCAATGAGAAAAATATGCAGATCTGCCAATCTATAGTTTCACTGTTTCAAGATTCCACATGACCATTCTTTACCTTGATTTGACCATCTCTAGTGACTTTAAAATCCTTTTGAATAAACATGGGTCAAATTTGACCCAGAACACCCTCTATGTACGATGTATGTATTTATACCAGTTGCAAAAAATAAATAATTTTGAATTGTTTTCGTTTTTTGTACAGTCCTAAAATTTGAGGTTAACATATGTTGAAATGCTCCCTGTAAGACAAAAGCTTCAACCTGCTCTGAATGCTTAATTTGCAACTGCAACCTCTACTTCCTCCTCGTGATGACATCATATTGTTCGCACATGCCCACAAATGGCCATTCGTTCCATAGCCTTTGTTGCTAAGATTTTTACTAAGGTTTTTCCATGTGTTGTTCATGTTGTCCATTCACATATTTTGGATCAAATTCGGGCTCGAACATGTGTGTATGTATTTAAAAAGTTCACATTTTGAGTAAAGAACTCAATCCTGCTACTATTGTTTGTTTATGTAGCTGTAAGTCTGCCGACAGGAGCTAGCCAATCAGAACAGAATGGGCTTATCAGGAGGGGGGCCTTAAAGAGACAGGAGCTACAGCAGCCTGTTTCAGAGGGGCTGAACTGAGGGGCTACATAAAGGGTCACTATAAAATAAATAAGGAATTTTGAACTGTAAATCATGCAAAAATATTCTATTAGAGCCCCAGATTTAAAATATAGACCTGGAAATGTGCATGATACGCCCCCTTTAAATCTGTAATTGGCTGCCTCTTTTCTAGTTGAGCCTTGGTGTAAATGTTGAATTGGTTGATTAAATTAAAGGTTAATTGAGTCCAACGTCTTTTATCTGATGATAGGAGTTTCTGTTTCAGGAGTGTAATACTACATGCCATTTATAAAGGCAAGTGTTAACTACATCTATGGTCAAAAATGTTGGTCAGCTGTACACTACAGTTACTATCACCTCATATCATCTTGACACAAACATTGACCCATCTCTATTAAGACATGAAAGCCAAGAAGTAGTAGACTCAGGTATTATGACTTTGTAAACAGCAGATTCAGATGTGTGAAGGCTGACAGTGAGTTCACTCCATCCCATTATTTCATTATGGACTGCATGCAGAATTAAGTACTCACTTGAATCAATAGGCTATTTAATTTTACATGAGCGGCTTGCTTCAAAAGGGCTGAACAGAACAGTGTTATATGCTGTGGTGGTTCCTGAAATTCACATTCTTTTACTGTCAATATTTTCTTGTTGAACATGTATTTTTCTTCCATCTCTCATGTTGACATTCTCATTCAGCAGGACAAAGCCAAAAGAGAAAGCTAAAAGAGTTGAAGATGAGGCACAGATACTGTGTGAGGTGAAGAAGAGTCAAAAATCATCCTCTGAATCATAACTCAGTCAAATCTGAGCACACAGACATGGAACACATATTGATTGACACATTGAGTGTGAGTTACACTTCCTGAGGATATCATTATCTCCGATGTCCATCAACAATATACCTCCATTAATCCACTAAGAAATCAGAGAAAGAAAGAGCCTTCAGCCTTAGAATCACCACATTTGAAAATTTTCTTTTTGTATAGTTTAAAAACAGGGCTCAAAAGAGAATAGCAGTACGTACCTGTAGCTGACATTACAACAACCAATTTGATTAGCTTTTATCGGTTCTTTTTCTCCTGATGTGTTTTTTTTTTTTTTTTAATAAATAGGTCTATATGTTGGTGTTAGCATGTTTCCATCTATTAGATGAGCAAAATTATTTTTGTAGTAGAAGGACG
This sequence comes from Thunnus thynnus, assembly GCF_963924715.1. Lineage (NCBI taxonomy): Eukaryota > Metazoa > Chordata > Actinopteri > Scombriformes > Scombridae > Thunnus > Thunnus thynnus. The sequence continues at coordinate 1,856,017 of NC_089525.1, read as the reverse complement.
AGCTGCTCTTGAAGTGGAAAAATACAAATAAATTTAAAATACAAGGACGTTGCTCTGGACAGGATTTAAATTAGAAGAGGAGCAGCAAGTCCACTGAAAAACAGAAGGTCACTGCAGCTGCAATTATTACGGGGTGGGGGTGCAAGGACTAAAATCACTGACTAGCAGGTAATGTTAAACTCACCCCACCTCCTCTAGAGAAATATCTAGTCCCAGTTGGACTTCAATCACCATATTAAGTTGTAATAAACTGAAATGATCCTTTAAATGGGAAAGGCTTGTAAACAGATCTATACAATATATCTTTATGTTTACAAATATCTTGTGTTCTTTACTTTTTTTCTTCTAAAGCAATGAGACCTCATATGCTCCCACCCCTCCTCTGTTAGCATTAAAGGCCCCCCTAACAAGCAGGGGCTAATCCCATGTAAAGCTCTCAGTCTAGTGATGCCCCTGGACACAACAGACACACTTTTATAATTGGCAGATCTTGATTAATGCATGACTACACTCTGCCTCCAGAGGAGCTCAGTGGATCTATCAAAACTGAAAATGTTCTTCCAGCCATATGCAACTCTTGTTAACCCACCATCACACTGGCTGACTGAGTGAGCTGGGGAGGATTGCTGGTTAAGCACATGTCACAGCAGCATGTTACTGCCTGGAGTCAGTGATGCAGCCGTGAGTGGCAGCAGCTCTACAGACACATCAGGATGAATTGTGAAAGTCCAGCAAAAAGGATGTGTGGGATTGTGAAAAGGTGTGGAAGGTCACTAACTGTAGAAACAGAAAATAACCTATTTTCACTCATTTACATAGTCTACAGCCCTCTCATGTATGCAACTGGTAAGGATTAAGAAGTCGAAACATCTTCTTACATCAGGATTTTCTTCTGAATACATACAAATTGCGACACAAAGTGATATAAATTGAGATGTAGAGTCCAGTCTCCTAATGGATAGATTATAAGAGACAATTAGCTGCAGTATAGGTATGCACTGTGCTTCTGTAGTATGTTGGAGTTTTGCTAATCCAAATTGAAGGTCTAAACAATTATGAGCTTACATTTATAAGCTAATCTAACATGGCTTGACTATTAAGAGTTCAGTATACTTTGTGCATGTGTGCATACAGTATGGATGTATTCATGTGTATGTATATATACAGTAGGGCTGCAAGCAACTGCTGATTGATCTCCTGAATATTTTCTTGATTAAAAGTACCATTAAAATATTTTGTTAATCTGTTTTTTTCTGTTTTCTTTTGTTCATTGGACTAATGCATTAACCAACCAATGGTTTTGGGCCTAATATATAGTTGTTGGTATTTCTGTCATGTAATGCTACTGCCTCTCTGCTCAGCTAACCAGTATATTGGTTGTGAACCTTCCGTATTGTTTTTACCTTTTCTTTTGTCACTGTTAGATAATCATCTGAAGCTTTTCTCCTTGAATACAGTGCTGACTATTCAACAGAACTACCCTGTATTCCCTTATTGCAACGTTGCTAAATAGGACCCACATCTAGAGAGCACACCATAAGCATAATTCTCCTCTTTCTATTGACTTAGCAGAAGCAAAAAAGCAAAAAGCAAAAAGAAAAAGCTACTGGCAGAGGGGGAACAAATAACTAACTCAAGTGGCCAAAGACATTAAGCAACTGCACTAACTACAACTACTCTCTTGTATGGAGGCAATGTGATGCAGCCTGGAGAAGGATATGACTGCAAGCTTTTCACCCCGATAGCTTTTTGGCTTGCAGAGGTTGTGTTTTGGACAGTTCAGAAAATTGACACACCCACTAGTTTCAGATGTTGCTAGATGATCCAACAGGCACTTTGTTCAAAGCATACAGAAGCCTTTAAAGAATCAGTGGCAAATAATGTGATGAGCACATTCCTTCTTTTGACTGAGCCCAGTAGACTTTTCAATGCTGCATGGTAATCATAGTTACTTCATAAAGAGGCTCTGACCACTTGACCAATCGGCCCTGCTGGGCAGAGTTCAGTGATCCATCTATGAGTCCATTCCATTTGAGAAAACCCCCCCGTCCTAATAATTCAACTCATGTTGTGTGAAGGCATCAGCTGAGGTGAGAGCAGCAGCAATGTTTCCCAATCTTTTTTTTTTTACCCACATATATATGTATTTACAGCACAGCAGTGCTTATGGGGCATTTATGCCAAGTAACAGTGTAAGGGACTGAGCTGGCAGGCACAAGGAGTCACAGATAGTTTTCAAAAAAGAGGGTTTTATTTACCCAAAGAAGAAGAAAAATTAAAAAAAAAAACGTATAATAAAAGTTCTGGGCCCATAAAGAGGTCAACTAAACAGAACTAAACTTAGCAGTGTTTCCTCTATATGCTTTCAACAGCAGCACAGTCCTGCTGTTAACTGATGAACGCCACTGCTGAAATTTCACGTGTACATGAGATTCACAACGAACACAAACCATGTGCACACTTCCTCTGCTTCCAGCTGCTGACTGGAGCTAGTGGTGATTGAATGGGAAGTGGTGTCAGTTATGGTCATGCTACAGTCTCTCCTCTCTGTCCTCTCCTCTGCTCTCTGTCATGTTTGATGGAGGGCAGGGCTCACTGCCTCCACACACACACACACACACACACACACACACACAGAGGTGGAGACAGTGAACCAGGTGAGGTGAAAGATAAAGTTTTGCTTGAGTTAATGACAACTACATGTGTTGACGGATAAAAGGCCAATAAGAGTAATTTAACATGTAGAAATGATATATTTTCATCAGCACCGTGGGCTCTATGCACACGCAACAGCTCCGCAGCTATTACAACTTAACAAACTCACTCAACTAAACAGACCGAACTGGCCACAAAGGGGATCATATATCAAACCAGGACAATTTATCAAGAAGTTAAATCATTTAAATATTATTATATTCTAAAGAAACAGACAGAATATCTAAACTAAGAATTTCATTCCACCCCTATGATGTGGCGTGTATCTGGGAGAGTCTGATCAGCCACCTCCTGTATTTAACAGCTCTGTTCTATGGAGTGTATCTTCAGGTCTGGCAGGACGTCCTCCAGCAGCAGCAGCCCCAGCACTGGTAACTCAAGAAAATGTTAATTAGAACAACTTAAGATAACTTAACTAAAGACAAACTAAAGTGTTGACCGTACTAAAGCAAACTAAATGTGTGCACTACAAAATGGAACTAATGTACTGTCAAAACTACTAAATAAAGTATAACTATGGTGTATGAAACAAAAACTGTGTGTCATGTCATTTATCTGTTGCTGTTGATTTATGTGACTAAACTAAATCAAGACAAAATGAACTACAGTGTTAACTATAAAGAAACTAAGGTTTGAGTGCCCGACGGTTACACACTCCTTTTCAACCAAAAAGTTCCTGAAACTGTAGAAATAGACTGCACGTCCCTTTTGGACATTCCTGTTTGTGTTTCCACCACGTGGGAAGAACCATGTAGCTTATACAAATTAGATCCATGACAGATCAAAAAACAATGGCAACATCTGAAATGCAGTATTCACACATTAGGAAATAACACACAGTCATCCTCTTGCTCTTTGTGTTTACTGTTGATGACTCTGATGTTTGAATTATGTGTAATGAATGAATGAAAAGGAGAAATGCAGAGGAGAGAAGTGATTCTCTCTCTACACAATGGTTTGGTGGTTATTTAATGCTTCTTTTTTTAACATAAACGCCATGAAACTCAGTTAATGACATTTTATTTCTCTTTTTCAGTTGCTGTGTTCTGTCTAGATCTATGTATCTAAAGTTCCTGTACCCTTAGAAAGTATTGCCTCCCCCAGAGTATGGACATTTCTTTCAGGACACTGACTATAAGGAAAAAGTATAAAAGAGCTAAGACTGCTCATGCTTCCTGCCGGGCTTTAAACCACAACTCCTTTGTAATGACTTCAGGTTTTCATTTTAACCAATCACAGGGTTCCATAAATCATAATGGGTAACTATTGTTGAAAAGGACCTCTGAGGAACCATCATTTTTCTTGCTGGGTATCAGAGTCCAGAGAAAGTGGTGATGGTGCATTGCTCTGTAGCAGTTCCAGTGGCTGTCTACTTGGGAAGGGTGTGTGTGTGTGTGTGTGTGAGGCTGGGGTCCTGACGGATGGATGGATGGCAGGGTGACAGTGAACAGATGGAGGCTCTGATGGATTGCATCAACATTAAACGTGAAAGAGGAGCAGGGCCTACGGTCAGAATGCAGGAGACGCAGCAGCCCTGCTGCTCTGCACGCCTCGTCATTCTCCCATTTCAACTCTGCCACTTTATTGGCATGACTGTTTATCAGAGGCGCTGTGCAAAAGCAAAGCGCTGAATGTCAACTGTCAAAACAACAAGTTTCTACATTCAGACCACCTCCCTCTGTCCATGATTCCTCCCTCTGCCTTGTTCTGTTTTCTGTCTGCTTTTCTGTTCTCCTGCCACTTTCAAGACACAAATTCTGATCAGACCTTCAAGTAGATTTTTTTGATTTGCTTTTTTGCATTAAAGTACAGGATGCACAGATATAAAGTTTACAATAAGTCCTCTAAACCAAACGACAAAATATTTAGTTTCTCAATCAGTGCCCTAAAGTAACCAGGTTACAGCCTGATTCCTCCAGTCAGCTGATTTCTTAAACATAATGTAAAGGAGAAACCTGCAGGGCAGGGGATTAGAGAATTTGATTTCCTCAGGCAGATTTTCTCACTGATGTCTCTGCCATGTATTACTAATCAGCTTTCTACCAGTATGTATGCAGGACAAAGACTGCAGACAGGGAAAGTAACAGCAGAGCATCTGGATGAAAGGAGAGATCATTACACAGAATGATGCATCATCATATTCAAAATAGTGTAAATCTGAAACAGCCCATCCTGAAAGAAAAGCATCGTCTTTAACCACTAAAAGTAGTGAAAGTCAGTAAGCCCTGATTCCAGAATAAACTGCTGCATGTACATCTGTGCTGTTGTGACACCATGAATTTCCCCTCTTGGGAGATCAATAAAGTGTCATCTTATCCTGTCTTATTTACAGGTTACTACAGTTCATGTAAACTCCTTATTTGATTACCTTCATAACCTGCTTTATCTGACTGACCTGGTTATGTAACTGCATGTAGACACACTGATTGGCTTTAAAATCAAACCATATTAGCATTCTTTGACCTGGAGTCTATGTATATGAGCGGGATGATATTGATTGTCACTTCTTCTGACTAATCTAAATTATTGACACGACTAAAGTTTGGTCAGGTCATGGTTGGGATTGAAATAACTAATTTAGTAAAGTGAGAAAACATTCCTGACAGACATGAGCCACAGTCACACCAGCACTCAAGCTCTGCTTCAGTTGAACATAAACATACTTTCTATTTTAGGCATTTGAGTAAGCGGCTGTTGATGATTTTCTTGGGAGGAAAGTCTCAAGCAGGACTGAATTAGCAACATAGCAGGTTAATATTGTTCACTCAATGCATAGCATACTACTACCACAGCTGACTCTGCCTCTCATATCATTGCAAGACAGTCATGAACTGCTGAGCTTTAGTCCTCTTCTGATGGCATGAACACAGTATATTATAATCTCTGTGCTCACACACTGCTTGAAAACACATCCTGTTATTTAAACATCATGTAATTATTTTCATTTCGGTATCCTCAGCTCTCTGACCTGAAGCAACTTATCATCTGTTCACTCATTTGACACGTGAAAGCTGACAGACAGCTGCTTTCATCGGTTTACTACAACAAATACTAAACTCTAATTATATTTCAACTTTATCCATGTTTTTTTCTCAAAATATTACAATTTTTTATCTTTTTTAAAAGTTTTTTTTGTTTTATTTTTTTGCTTTATTCCCATAAAATTATGAATTTTTCCTCAAATATTTTGACTTCATTCCCAAATGATCAGATTTTTATTTCTAACAGTGACCCGTTACCCTAATATACCATGGTATAATCTAGATCTCTCAACCTTAGAGTTCAATGATTATGCTTTCAAAGGGTGGCAGTTCAATTTTGCAACCTTTTGTACAGCATTCATTTTTTTTAAATGGTATTTAATTTTTGTTTTCAATATGTATTCTCAATCTGCATTTTCCCAGCTCATTCACTATGCTGCCACATTTTTGTCTTCTCGTCTCTCCCAAGATATCTCGTTCCCCAGCCAGTGATTGGTAAAAAGTAAACCTCAATCCTATGAAAAGTATTGAGTGGCTGTGTGAATATTAGGATGCTAAAAGGTGGGAAAAGCAGAAATGAAACAGCAAACATTTCTGGTGACTATCTGTGTTAAGATCGAGAAACGGAGATGCACCTTGTTTCATCATATTTTGTTTCATTTTGCAACTAAAGCACCCCGAGGCTATTGTGAAAAAGCACTACACAAATTGTGCTTGAATAGAAAGAATATGGAAGAAAATGAGAGCCGTGTGTATGTGTGTGTGTGTCCTCGTGCCATCTGTTGACAGCAATGCTACCTTCCATACTGATCACCTGCCACATAATCACCTCATCAGTCAAAGTTCCTCACCGTCAAACACTGCATCACACACACACACACACACACACACACACATTCATAAAGCCACAAATGCTAAAATATTAAGAGAGATGAGACTAATGAACATACAGATCAGTCCCTGGATAGGTTTTACAGAACAGTCATTGCTAATACACTTGGCTTGCAGATTAGCAGGTTGATTAGCACTGTTGGATTTGTTACTTAAAGCAGTAATATGTTACTCCCTGTCATTCACCTTTCAAGTAACAATAATATAACATTATTGCTCCCTAGAAACAGTGATTTGTTACTATACTCACCAAATGCTATACTAGTTTTACGTCTCGCTCCCATATTTTAATTGCTTTTTCTCCTCCTCCACAGCCAGGATCAGTCAGCCTCCTCTCCTGTGAATTATCAGAAACCCAAACAGCATTGATGTCCGATATTTCTGTCGTGCTTTTACTGGATGAAAGCCAAGTAGGGGTAAATATTCTGCTCACAGAAAGTCTTTTCTACCATGCCAGCTCAGCATGAGAGGAACATATGAAACTAATGATCAGGGTGCGATTTGTGAAAAAATCAGAGGGGAGGATGTTTTAGAAACGTTTTTATTCATGAAAGTAAATCAGAATCACAGAGGGCCTATATGGACTATATTAGGCTTTTCATGCAGCTGTTACAGTAACATTTATAAAATAATTATAAACTTAAATAAAACAATTACAAAACTTGAACTGAAACACTGCTTTTGCAGGAATATTTTAATCCATTTTTTAAACATTTAACTCATCAAGTACTGTGATATTTTCAGTCTCAGCGTGAATGCGATGTCAAGTTCATGCTGTCCTTTTCTCATCCAGACACATAGGGGATGTGATTATGTACAAAAAAACTAAATGTTAAATGCTAATTTATGCCAGGTTGCCAGAATGAAATCCCTCAACAATCATTGCAGTACTGTTGATATCGCCACTCGGCCAGACGTGTCAATACACTTAATGTAAAAGTCACTGTTTAATTCAGCTCTATGTGCAGCGCAGCAAACTTCAATATTGAAAAGAAAATAATCACAACATGCAATAACACAACGTGCTGTTATTAAAATGAACAGGATAGTACATGCCTACCTGTCAGACTAATAAAACAGTCTGCTTTATGACAGACTTCTGTCGTCTTTTTCTGCTTTCCTGTGGAGGGATCATCCACACAAATCTGAGCAGGGAAGGAGTCAACCCCTGGTCCATTTACTGCATCATCACATAGCCTAGATGTCGTGTCATCTCTATTATCACATGATCGCAAGTGCTGACAGTGAAAGTCCATTTCTGATTTTATTGTTGTTTGCACTATAGACTGTTCCCATGTTACAGTGCTTTACTTTTTTTTTTTTTTTTTTTTTAAATAGCCTATTTTTATTTGAGATGTTTTATATGGTCTATGGGTGAAGTGGATACATGTTTTGTCCCCACCAGGGATAAAAACAACTCAGCAGAGGCAGGGATATGTAGACCACCATCCCCCCAGCTTATCACACCCTGCTGTGTAAATAGTGGAATATAAAGCAATGTTTGAATAATTCAAATATAAACTGACATTTAAATGAGCATGGAAGTCAATTCTCTATTTTGGGGACCTACTATATGTGTGACAATATAAACTCAACTCAAGATCAACTTTCTTTGGAGTCTTAAACTGCTCCTCACAGTCTTCACCAGCGCATAGAGCTGGTTCAGAGGTCATCACGTGACCTTAAATGGAACTCTGATTCCTGGTCAATGATCTTTGACCTCTACTTAATGGATACTGTGAGAAATGTTCATATGGTGTTCACAGACAGCCCGTGTGTCCATTCACTCTTGTTTGACTGATATCATGTCAAATGTGATGTCATAATGATGTCATAGCCTGTCTTTTGGGTGTACTAGTAAAGATCTTAAAGGACGGGTTCACAATTTTTCAAGTGTGTCTTAAAACAACAGTCAGGTGTCCATATGAACAGTGAAAGAGGTTTTGCTCTCTGTAATCATTCCTCCTGTTCATACTGACTATTAAAAGATCCTTCAAATGTGCTTTCAATGTAAGTGATGGAGGCCAAAATCCACAGTGTGTCCACACAGTCATTTAAAAGTTGATGTGAAGTTTATATGAGGCTTCATCAGTCTGAGTTAGTCATATCAAGTGCTATGCATTTATTTACTTTGAATCAGGTAAAACATGGATCGTTGCAGCACTTATTCTTGAAGGCTTCTCCTTGACATACAGTATCTTGGATTGAGCCTCATTTGTACATCACTTTGGACAAAAGAAATGAATAAATCTGACATTAATGTACATGTAAAAAGCTATTCAGTGGAATTCTCAGTTGGTTAAGTTTCCATGTGTATTCTGACCACTTGGAGTAGCAGAGGATGGACATCTCAACCATTATCCATTTCAACATTTCTGCTGCTTGCTAACTAGTTTTATGCATTTTAATTTGCAACACTTTACTCAGGACAGTGGGAAGATACGGTATGTCCTGTGACACTGGCCTGCCATTGGCCAAGGTTGCAATAAACTATAGTTTTCTTTTAAGGTGTTACAGCTGACTTTGGGAGGGAAACTAAGGTGTTTTCTATATTGTTGGCCTGTTGAAGCTTGACGGGCATTGTGAAAATATTCACAATAAATATACTGATCAGCATCACACCAATTTCCAACCTTTGAACCTTTCATTGATGTCATTTGTTGCCCTCTGGAATCTCTTTTGAGCAGCTTAGCCTTCATTGCAAGTGCAGCACATTGTGTCGTTGTAGCCCACAGCTGAACTGTGATGATAACAGTACTGTGGACTGGGCCACTTGTTTTGGCCCATGCCTCCTGACATCTCATATGTTTGTGTACTAAGAGCTGCCTCCCACATAGTGAGTGTTTTGATGAAGTGACTAGTGACTTTCACCTTTTAGCCTGCTGCTTTCAGAAAGTTCACTAACCCTACAGTTTTGGCTCAAAGCAGCCCTCGTGGCACCTCTAGTCCTGCTTCTGCGTTTTAAATGAAAGATGATCCAGTTCTGCTGCACGAGCAGTTTTTCCGTTTCTCTGGTCACTGGATGTAGTTTTCTGTAGTTGCCTGTAATCTGTCATTGTGGCTGTATCTGTCCTTGTAAGATTAAAATCTACACCCAGCCCAGTGATACATGCTGAGGTATGCCTGGCACTTACCCAATCACAGCGGCTGACTTTTAAGCATATGCACATCTAATTTTCTCCGCAAGCTATGCAGACAAAATTAAATTTCCATAAAATTTGTAAGGGAACATTTCCTCCCAGCACATTGATGTATTGAACCTCTTATTGAGTTTGAAACACTTTTTAGGGCCACTGAAAAGAAAGAATGCATGCCAACCATGAAAAACATAGATGACATTACCACTTTTCAGAGAGAAATGAGAAGCAGAGCGTAATGAGAGAAAAGAGATATTTCAATCTATGCAGGACCCTGAACCCTCCATGAAATCAAACCATTTTCTCTTTTAATATCCCTTCTGTTTTTCCATCAAGATGACAGCATCATCATAACCTCAGCACATTCAATTTATGTCAGATAACTTTTAGAACAGTGGCGGAGGAACACATTAACATGAAACATTTAATTGAATCTGCTCAAATCTAATTAAGCCGGGTTTGCTTGGCAGTGTGGATAGAAGTCAATATTTGCTCAGCGGCTTGGCAAAGATGTCTCTATTTCCTTTCCCTCGTCTCTGACAGAGCTGATGAAGTAATGGCAAGGTGAAAGAGCTGCCGTCAATGGGAGATGTGATGAGTGATGCTCCGTCCTCTTAATCACAGTATCGGAGAGGATAGTGGAATCTTAACATTTTCATCCTGAGCGCTGCCGCCCACTCTCAACCTAAGCAACTCCTGACACCACTCCTCAGCCTAATGAGAGGAGGGAGGATGAAAAGAAGAGCAATGAGGGATGGACGGAGAGGTTGGGTAAGGTTGGGTCGAGGCAGAGAGAGACTGTGTCTGCAGCTTGACAATTAATAGACTGCTATTGTAGCTTGTGTAGAGGACTCCTACACGCTTGGCTTGTGAGATCAGCTTTCCTCTACTAAAGCTAGATTCTCATTAGACCAGACTGACGGCTGACTACAAACACCAACCAACACACTGCTGGGAATTGTGCTGCATTCTAATGGATCTGGTAAATAGCATGGCAATTAAAGGTACAATACATAATGTAGAGTCAGAGTTGTTTTTTAACAGATGCTGAGATGTCTGGCTTGCAATACTTTGTTTTTTAAGGCAAAAATTGCCTGCTAATTGGAATTTTAAAAGCTAACTGGAATTTTAACAAACTCTTAATTAGAGGTCAGGAAGCAAATACAATTTTATGGGTAAAGACGCCAAACTAAGTCTCAGGTCAGACTAGGTTCAAGGACTAGGACTCAAACCATGCCAGCAAAATGCCTCCCAAAGCATAACAGAGCCACCAGATCCCCTCACTATAGGGGTCAAGCATTCAGACCTCGACCAGTTTTTCCTTTAATTTGTCAACTGTCTGTATCTGATTCCAATCCCCCCTGTTTATTTTACACGCAGGTTCTAATGGTAGCTACCACTAGCTGATGTAGTCGTAATGTTAAACCTAAATGAATAATCATAACTTCAAAAGCAGATCATTTTAACCCACATTGTCTCAAATCAAGGAGTATTTTAATGTAACTCAGAGGGTGACTCTTGCTGCTGAAGACTTAAAAGGGCCATTTTAGTCGAGGACTAGACCTTACTGCCAAACCACTCCTTAGAGTAAACTTGCGCCTCTCATTTAGCCTGTATAAGAAAATTTGAGAATAATCATAATAATGAAAGCACAACGCAGAGCGGCTGGATGAAAGGAGAGATCATGACAATGGAGCGATGCGGCCTCATATTTTAAAAAATTCCATCCAAAGTCTGACTAAAAGTGAAACTAAAGCAAAGAAGTTTGTAAAAGTCTACATAAGTCAGTAAGTCACATTTGACTCTTTGTTCATTCAGACATTTCGCACTGTGAGGAAAAGCTCCACTGTCTCTCTCCCACTGCGCTGTCAGTCTTGGCCTGAACCAACTCAAAGGGTGGTTCAAAAATGTGTAATTTTTTATTTCTTATTTTTGTCAGTTGCTGAAAATAGTAAAATGATGACTGATAGAGGCTACTTAAATATAATCACCTGATTGCAGAGACTGTATGATAAGTTTATTTTTAAAAAGACAAAAAGTAGGGTAGCAAAATCATAACTTTGCTTCCCCTAATTGAATAATGGAGCTGCATTTGTTCCACTTGCTCCTTTGCTCAGGCGCCTGTGTTCAGATCCACCTTCACTTGCCACGTCTGAGTCTGAGATCTGTAAGTCCAGAGCCAATCTAGGCATATTTAATAGGATCAGTACCAACTAAAATAAAGCTGATCAAATGTCAATCCTTTCTTTACTTTCTTTACTTTGCTGTGTTTTATCCACTTCAGCCTGCTGTTGGAGCACTGCTCTCCTTTACAACAGCTGATAGTGCAGCATTTCACTGTACACGCACGACTGAAAATGATCGTGTGTGACTGTAAAAATTATTTGGGCACAGTGAAGTGACCGACTCTGAATTCTGATGTACTGGTTGGCAAAATAAACTGATTCACTAAGCTCTGACTCCAACTCTCTCTTTCTCATTGGCAAAGAGTGACATTGTACAAAACATTCAGCTAGCAGCTTCTCAGTTTTAGGGGGAGCTGACCGTGACTTTCACTGTTAAAATGGCAGTGACAGGTCATATCAGCTGTCGCTAATTAACATTAATTCTATGAGTAACTTGACAACAGGCCAAAATGAATCTTGTCTGTTGTCAGGTTTGTGTGCTCTGTGCAAGCTGGTGTCATCAAAGGATCATTAGTGAACATTTGGGAGCCTGAACTCAGTAACACCACTGTACGATTGTGAGTGGACTGTGTGTTTTGGTAGTTCCAAGAACTCCAACAGAGTGATATGTCTTCTCCCTACTGGATTGCGTCAAGTCCCTTTGAGGAGTCACCTTCTGCAGTTAAACTTTCATAACATGTCAATAATTTAGGCCAATGAATAATTAAATAGTTCTGAAACAGGACTTTCAGTATTAGAGTAGTTGTATTAAACTCTGCCTCCACTCAAAAATGTGTTTTCCTTCTTGTTCCTTCACTGTGATGTTTGTGCTTTGCTGTGCTTAACAAAAGTATTTACAATCATGTCTTGTGACATCACAACTAGTTTGGAGCTAAATGTGGTCCAGTGTGCAACTTATCCAACGTGGAAACTTGAAGCCTTCAGTGCTGAGAATGGACCTTTCAGTGAAGTAGGAAACATCTTGTGTTCAGCAGGAAAACTTTTTAAATCAAAAATAATTATATATTTTTAGATTCAGGATTTTTCAATGAGTTAGAAGGAGTAGGATTTTAAGGATTTTAATGAGGTAATTGAAGGAGTAGATGTCACTTTAAGGATTTTAAGTAGCTCTTGAGAGTAGACCTTTAAATAGCTTGTGAAAAATATGTGCCATGGTCATAGGGCTACACCTGTTATTTCAATAGCCAGATACATAATAAAATAACATTGCATATCTTCTGCTGCTATGTAGAATAAATATCTGCTCAGACTCGGTATCAGCAGATACCCGATATCAAAGGACTTGGATCTGGACCAGAAAAAACTTCATCAAGACATCCCTAGTATAAAGCAGTTAAGATCCATAGCTATTGGACTGTCCACCCTCCACCCCTAGCAAAAATTATGGCTCAGAAGGCAAACTTATGGCCATAAACAAAGCCGACCACATGACTGTTGTGTACTGTGTCCGTTAAAAACTCTATTACATATGTCAGTCATGGTATTTTAGGCATCAGATTGCTTGTTTATGCTGCCAAGTTGGTTTGGTTACAGAATCATGTTCCATGTGCAAAGACGAATTAGTGGACAAACCCAACTATAACATGTATGCTATTATCTAATCTTTGATCAGATGCACATAAGCAACACAGCATTTTCACAGCTATTTTATAAAGTATGCTCAATAGGCACACAACCACTGTTTACAATCTGACTATAACTGGTATATGTGGTATCTTAGGTGGCAAGCTGAATCTGATGCAGTTGTCAAATCTCCACAGGCACAATCACTGTCTCAGAGTTGTAAGCTACTGCTTTCCACCCTAGCAGGCTGTTCACACATATGTATTCAAACTGGTTTCCTTGTGTTTAGTTGAGCATGTAATTTACATACTCAACTCTAATTGGGCAGTTGTTTTCTCCCATTCCCAATATATTGGTGCACAACAAAGTTGTTTCCATTTTCAAGTCCCAGAACCACATTGAAATGATATCTTATTGAATGGGGAAGCCATTGACTGTGATGATTGGCTCTTCCCACATTTGTCTGAAGTGCTCTTACATAGTTGAATTGGAGCTACCCGCTCAGGTGCTAACATCTGTGCTTTCGTTCCTACAGGGAATCAAAACAAGCACCATTGGTTGTCTTTGGGTTGTCATTCTCACACATCGGAGGAAATTTGCAAAAAGTTCAAGTTTTGAATTGCTGGGGGCAGCACCAGGAAGCTATTTGGAGGTTCTATTCCATTGAATGCCAGCCTGTCAATTCCGGCAGCTAATATGTGTTGTGCTCTTACGCGCAGCTGCCAATACTGCGGTGTCAGAGTGGAACTGAACACAATTACACTGACAGTGAAAGCAGAGATGTTTAAGAAAGATGATAATCGTGGTTGGCATTCGTCCCCTCCGCCAGATGAAGGTAATCTGTGTGAATGTGGAAGTTATTCAGTCTCTAAACACTAGTCTGAAATTAATTACAATACAGGCTTCGTGAAAAAATAATGTAACAACCTCTACAGTCTGGATGTTAAAGTACTGTGTGGAGTAGCTAAATTACCCAGCAGGGATAACTTGCTAATTTATGATTAAAATCATCAAATTGAGTGATTTTTTGCATGTTAATCTGAATAGAACCACAGTTGAAGCTAATAACAAAAAAATCAGAAACAGGATGCTATAAAAGTAGAATTGTGGCCAAGAAAGTTGTACCAATCTATCAGAGATCAGTGGGGTGACAGCTCACCATCAGCCCCATGTAGGCAGACTATATGCAACTGTATGCAACTGAAACATGAGGATTTAACAGAGATATATGAAAGTAACATTGATTTCATGGAGCAGAGGCTTGTGACTTTTACTTTCCGGTTTTCCAAAGTCTCAGTTTCTTGTTAAAGCAGCTGATTACATCACAGTATAAAGCTGTCTGTAAAAACTGGACTAGCGGTTAAAATTTCACTGAAAAATCAAGTTTAGTAAATGACAACCTGTGTTTCAATGGAATATGATGATTATATTCTCAACATATAACTGCTTTTATTGGATGGCCTGGATGTATTTCTTGGCAAAAGCATCCAAACAGTGAGATAGTTTTACATAAATTACAGTGGTATATGCAGTTTACAAGTGAGGCACCACCTATGTGATGGCAACTTGGCTACTTAAGCTTGCAACCCGGATTTGTCTATTGTTTATGTCTGTCATGTCGGCAGTTACAAAGAGATGAAATGAACTGAAGACTGTATCTAGGTAGAGGTGTTGGATAAAGTTTAAGTGCCAGTTTATGTGTGCTAAATTGAACCTGAAGTATCAGCTGATATTAAAGCACTGAAAAGGATTTGAAGTGAAAGTGCTGAGTGCAATTTTTTCCCATATCAAGGCCAATAGTTAGCACTGACGTGGGAAAAATGTTATAAAATGTTGTAGGAAGGAGACTGCAGACAGAGGAACAAGTAACAAAACCAGAAATCTTCAATTACCTGGTTTTATTGGAAAGCATTTTGTTGTTAAGTCAAACAGCTTCAGAGTAAAATTGCTGTTAACTTATTAGGGTAAAGAGTTGGAGGAACACTGTGTCAAAAATGCAGAGTTGTTCTTCACAGTCACTTACCTTGCCCATGCCACATGTATAGGCTTAATATTTTTTATTTCATCTGTTCTTATCCATACAGACAGCTGGACAACAAAATCTTAACTTGTGGTGATGAGCATGAAAATTTGTGAAACTGGTATAGATAAGACAGTGAATACTGGCATTAGGTCTCCACAGTGGTCAGATTTGGTGTTTATCACTCATGATCTTGTGTCATGTTACTTGCACTGCCAAATCAATCTTGAAATTATCTTTTTTTTTCTTTTTTTTTTAACTACAAAATCAGTGCTGGCATGTCTCCCACTGTGGCTTTATCCAACAATGTCTAAGAATTTCACTGGTTTATCCCACACAGTTTTATCCATCTATTCACCTCCATCAGTGTATTGTTTGTGAAGAACAGTGGTGCCAAATCCAAGGCTATGTAGAAGCAGAGCTGTTGGCAAAATAGCTACGCACTGCAGGAAACCTCAAGCTTTGACATGTTGAATTATCTCCGCAGCGAGTGAGAGGAACAGAGGAGATATAGACAAAGACAGAAACACAGCAAGATGGAGACAGATAAGAGCTGTTCTGTCATTTAAAATGTTCAGGCTAACTTTTAAAAATGTTGTTGAAATACATATCTACTGGCTGAGGCAAAGATTTACAGGAATTGTGCAACTATTTGGGGAATACATATATTTGCTTTCTTGCCCAGAGGAAGATGAGTGGATCAATATCATGCTTTTGTATTAAGAGAAGAGCAGAAATCAGAACATTGTTAGTCTAGCTTAGCATGACTGGAAGCAGGGGAAAAACATCAAGACTGACTGACAAAATGTATCTGACAACACCTCTAAAGCTCAGTGATTAACATGCTGTTGCCTTTGAGTAAGCACTTCTACATATTTCATGACTTAGATGATTGAGAATCCTCACAAACACACCCAGCTTCCAGTTTTTATATTAAGCAAGGAGCTGATCTTCTCAAATCACTCAGAAATTGAGAGAATAATACGAGTATTATCCAAAGTGATGATTATTCCTTTAGTACCTATTTAAATAAGATATTAATAAAATGTTGTTGACACATCTATCAAACTCATTAACAGTCATGCAGACAAGATGCAGACTCTTAATGTTGGAAACAACAGATACAGAATTCATGTGCCAGCTAGAACTTTTGGTCCTACTGAGTGACATGGAAAGCATCAGTATCTGAACAACACAGCATAGTAATGGGAGTTTCACAAGGCTCAGTCTTGGGTCCCTCGTCTTTTCCCTCTACGCTGTTGCTTTCATACAATCACATATGCTTTCCAACCACCGCTACACTGGAGACACCCTGCAATTCTGATCTTTCCCTCTTTCTGACATGCAGGATCAGATATCTCAGTGTGGATGTCAAGGCATTTGCTCCTGCAGATACCTTCTGTACAACATCAAGTAGGACGATCTGTGAACTGTTTTCTATGTGAATCAGAATTTCTGCAAAAATCCAACAGAAGTGATGTTTTTGCATGCTCCCGAGTGCCTTGCCTTACTGTGATCTACCACAACAAAAACGGTGCTATCCAAGTAGAAAAACCCTGCAGATATTAGCTCCTCAGCTAATGAGACAGTTAGCTGCATCAACCACTATACATTTCACAACAAAACACCCCCGCATTGACAAGTTGCCCAGTCCCGAGTACACACAGCTAAAACAACATTAGTTCTTCAACAAAGGAGCAAGTGATAGCAGAACATAGCTTACCCCTTTTGTTTTTTCTGTTGGTAAACCAAAGGTGGTAATGAACACACATTTCACAACTAAATCCCAGCATGTTGCTCCCCGGCCACAGCATGTAGAGCCTATCGGTGGTTAAAAAAAAAAAAAAAAGGCGAGTCAGGTTCAGGTGGATGATTAACGCATATTTTTGCAGGTTGGGTGGTGCGGATTGGCTCTCAACTGGAGCCTCTGTGTGTATGAATGTGAGCAAGCGTGTGTATGTATGGGGGGGGGGACACAGTGCAAAACACAGATCTTTTATGTTGTAAAAACTGTAACAGTCCTGCGCGAGCAACAGGATGCTGACTGCAACTCACTTAACAGCCACTGGTGTCACTAATGAGAAGGAATTTCTGATTCCTACATAAAGAACCTTTAAATATTTCTCGCAATATTGTGAGATTTTTTTTTGTTGTTTTTGGTTTTGATTTTCTTTTTGTTTATTAAATTGTGCTACTTTCACTGAGCTTCTTTAACTTAGGTAAATTCACAAATATATTTCAATAAAAATGGAGTCACTGAGATTGAACGAATCCCTCCTCCCTCTTGCCTCTGCTTTTGTCTTTTCCCTGACATTTAATAACACATTATGTACTAAAGCTTCTCTGCTGTTTCTCTCTCAGTCTTTCTCTCTTGTCCTGCTGCCGCCCTCTATCTCTGGGGAAACAGCACAAAACAACCCCCCCTGCCCTCCCCCTCACTCACACACACACATACACACTACAGGCAGCCACACTTTTTTAGCACAAAGAACAAAGAGCCAATGCATTTTAAAGTGTCCGTCAATGAAAACACTTTTAAATTGCCTGTGTGTGTCAGTATGTGTCTTTGTGTGTGAGTGTGTGTGTGTGTGTGTGTGTGTGTGTGTGTGTGTGTGTGTATGTGTGTGTGTGTGTGTGTGTGTGTGTGTGTGTGTGTATGTGTGTGTATGGACCTGCCAGTCTGCCTCCATGCTTGATTGCATGGGTGGGTGGGTATGGGCAGATGAACCTCAGAAGATGAGAAAATGAATAGAGAAATTGCTTTATTTGGGAGGCCAGCAAAAGCCCACATTATTCAAAAATGCAGACAGAGGGGGCCAATATATCAGAGGAGGTTTTTGGATGGGTTTTCTTATGCAAAAACTTTTGGATTGTTATCCAAGGAGGGTTGATTTGAGGGCATCTGAACTTGGTTAAAGATACTTGAAGATGTTTTGCCTCTCATCTAAGGGGCTTTTTTTCTGAAGAAGCCCCTTTTGAAGAAGCCCCTTGGATGAGAAACATGGCGAAACGTCTTCAACTTTCGCCATGCTGATTAACAATCCAATTTTGGATTGTTAATCAAAGGCATTTATTGTAATTCACTTTAGCTTATGGACTTAAAGCCCTAGCGTCATGGCCCCATGTGGTCATGCCAGTTCGGGTGTGGCATGAGGTCCTTTGTTGCATATCATTACCCATCTCTCTCTCCCCTCATTTCCTGCCATCTTGTAGTCCTCTGTCTAATAAAGTTCTAGTAAACTTCCTAAAATATGATGTTTCTAAAAGTATCTTTACAGCTCAAGAATTAAGTGATTGTTTTGTTTCAAAATGCCTTAAAATTGTCGGAAAAGAATGTGATGTCATCCAGGGATAATACATGACTACTAGAATAACAACCTTTCCATTTCGAAACACAGCGCATGAAGAGTTTGGCTGAGTTTGGCTGACCATGCAAATTTCCAGGTCACATTGTTTAACAGATGTAAACTGACTCAAGAGTCCACTGGAGCTGGCCAGGAGAAGGCACCAAAACAGAAAGCACATGCCTGAATCTGAATTTAATGTTAACTGGGCAGACACTGTATGATTCTATTTTGATACTATTCAAACAAGATGGCCATATTCTCAACAATATTGACAACAAAGAAAAGAGAAAGGCAGTATTACTTTGTGCAGTTCTACTTTGAACGGTAAGCAAGGACGAAAAAAAAATAGAAGATGAAGCCACAGATAGCAGGAAGATGCAGCAGTAAAGTATTACTTGAATAATATTAAAACAAGCTCAGCCTAGTTACATGTTTTGCCAGCAGCATGTGGGTAATCAGAGTACAAAACTGCTCAAACTGCAGACAGTCAACCAAAATTTCTGACCTGCTAGAAATCTATCTGATGGTGTGACCTTCCCTTTAGGCTTACATCCAATGTCTGTCCATTTTCAAACACAATGTTTTTTTTTTATTGGCCAACTGCGGAGTTAGATTTCAAAAACAAGCTGAATTCTGACCTGCGGGTCTGCTGGTGTTGGCCAGGAGATCACATCAAAACAGGAAATGCATGCTTGATTTCATCAGCCATATGGATATTTGGATGGGACAAAGTGTAATTTGACTATACTTTTGGTGGCCAATCATAGGAACATACATCAACAAGTCTTCAGCACATCGCTGTTGCTTCTGTACTGTCATTGCTACCTTTTTTCTTCCTGATATCAATACAAAATACAAAGCAGTTGCAAATTGCTACATCACTAATGGGAATATACCGTATATAACGCTTCTCCCTAGTTGTTGTGTGATTGACAGACTCATTACTTAGCTGGTTAGACTGGAGAATGGCAGTTTGCCAACAGAACTGTAGTGGATATTTACTGTAAATGCACATCACATTTCAGCAAGGACTCAAAACACAGCGACGGTGCTAAATGGACTTGATAAACAAGGTCAATTTAGTGCAAAATCAGTCCCTTTTTTTTCTTTTTCTGAATTCCGGCAACAAATGAAATGTAAATTGGCAGTTATACTGTGTTTTTTACCATTTCATTAATCAGACAATTAACACCACACATATTTTACAGCTTGTTGGCATTGCTAAATTGTAAAAGTAACATTTATGTCTATGTATCTGTGTGTGTGTGTGTGTGTGTGTGTGTGTCTGCCTGTCTGTCTCTCAGTCTGCAGTTAAATGGCTTGTTGCGCTGAATCAGTTTGGTGCAGACAATGTTAAGCGAGTCCTGTTTTTAATTTGTGTTCATGCTTGATTAGCTCATACATCAGTAAGCAAACTGACCATTCAGTAACATGTCACTTGTTGAGTGTTAAGCTCCTCTGGCACTAATACAGGCCAACAGTGTATACATGACTGTGTGACATTAGATATCCATGTGCATTTTCTATTTGTGAGGTGCGATATTTCATAATATGTTAACACTCAACACAACATTCCTCAAACATGCCTTTAACATTATGAAAAATATATGGCAGTCTCTGGAGATAAGTGAAACCAAAGGGCAGTCTTTTAACAGTCCAGCTGTCTTGTTGGTGTGGAGTTATCTGGTCCTTTCTCCAGTTCAAATGACCCAAGACTTATTTATGCTTTTAGTTCAATCATTAATTTAGTTATTTTGTCAGCCATAGTCTTCTCTGGAGGTCTGGCTAGCCTCCATTCTGTCAACCCCCCACTAAGGAGGAGAGGTGAGAAAGGGGTCAGTTTATGCAGATCTTGGGTGTTCCTGAGAAGGTATTTCAGTGGAATAGAAAGACAAGTCTATCTTCCTTTCTCAGGAATTAAAATATTAGTGTTCAAAAAAATTCACACCAAGCAAAGCTGTCCTCCTACAACTATTAGTGAACTCGATGCTTAACAGCAGATCTGAGTTAATGGGTAGAGGGATGAATGAATGGATGGTGGGTGGAGAGATGGACGACTTAGATGGATTAGACAACTGAAATCTGACCATTGCTTTTTATCACATTCCCTGTATGCACTCATGTATTTCCTTGTCATATTACACCACATCTTGACCACACACGTTCATTTCTCAGCACCCCTCGGTCTCAGTCCATTGCACACCTCCTGTTAGATTTCTTGTCCGGCTACTTTTGATATCAAATCCATTACGAATAACTCTTTGCTTTAAATTGTAATGTGTGATGTAAGACCGGGTTAGTCAGATTTGGCTGTGTAGCTTCATGCGTTTCTGTCACATCTGATTACTTTGCCTATAAAATCCATAAAATGGGTCCTCAGACAAACAATTTAGTACAATTTGCTGGCTGAATTTGTCATCATTATAGGATAAAACTAAACTCTATTGATCCTTGTGGGAACATTAGATGGTTATAGTGGTAGATAATAACAGGATACAGCAAAAATTGCAATATACTCTGAGCAAGAATAAGGTAAAATGTGCCACAGGAGCTAAAGCCTCACAGTTTTACAAGTCAGACAATGATTTCCAAGGTGATGGTTATTCCCTTGTGAAAATGTTACGGGAGAAGAATTTGAACAAGGAAAATGGTAGACAACTGGGTGATGTGGGTGATGTAAAAGCAGCAGAGATCCACTGCCATTCTAGCTGGTGTGTGTGTGTCCATCAGGCAGTGGTAGAAAGTAACTAAGTACATTGACTCAAATACCATACTTAAGTACGATGTTTAGGTACTTGTACTTCACTTGAGTATTTCCATGTGATGCTACTTTATACTTCCACTTCAATACATTTCAGAGGGAAATATTGTACTTTCTGCTCCACTACATTTATTTGACAGTTTTAGTTACTTTTCAGATGAAGATTTGACACAATGGATAATATAACAAGCTTTTAAAATACAACACATTGTTAAAGATGAAACCAGTGGTTTCCAACCTTTTTGGCTTTTGACGTCTTACAAAAAGCAGTGTGTAGTCGGGGTCACATTTCACATGTCTATGAGTTGTTAACAGCTCCACCAAATAGTGATTTTTCCCTCTAAACTTCTCACATGCTTTCATTTCAATAAATGTTCAAATGATCCAATATTTCAGCAAAAGTCAAAGATACGAGAAAAAACTGAAAACAGATTTGTGTATCAGAACTTTGTATGAGGGGCCGAACAAACTGTAATTCATTCTGGCCCTCTCACATACATACATTCTCCTTTCGCATACATATTTTTTCTCTCTCACATTAATTTATTTTCATTCACACATACACACACACATTTCTAATATTTATATACATATTTTCACTCACTCCTTCATACATTTTAATCTCATATTCATATATTTTTAAACACATTCATATGTTTATTCATACATTTCACCAGGGCCGGCTCTAGCCATCTTGGTGCTCTAGGCAGAGATTGGGATGTGTTGTGCACTGTTTTTCATTTGTCGTTCAGATTTATGCTCTAGAAATGAGACTGGAACCTTTTACATAGTTCTAATACGTAAATCAAAATATTTCCTGTTTGCAAAGAACTTTCAAAGAATTTTCACACCACTAGTTATGCCCAGCCAGAAGGGCTTGTAATTTCACTGAGTTTCATGTATCACTGTTGGGAGGGTATTTCCCCATGAAAAAGTTACAGTGCAGGCTCCACACAATTAATAACAAAGTCAGTGACAGCAAATATTTTTGTTTCAACAACATGCATTGAAAAGCTGCTATGTTCAACAGAATTTGTTAATATTTTAAGTATTTGGTTCTATGTAAAACTATGGGCCTCGTAGAAGCAAAATGTGCAAAAAAGAAAACATAGAAGACTAGCATGTTGAACTAAAATCTGCTGGTACATATCCTTAAAATCTGACACATCTGGACTTCCCTGCTGCAAAGTCATCTATGATATTATCAAATGACATCTGCCCAGAAACCTCATGATTAATGCTTGTCAGTGCACGTCCATCGAGACGCTCTTGGCTCATTGTACACCACAGGTAGGTTTTTATTAGCTTCAATTTAGAGAAGCTCCTCTCTGCAGCAGCGACTGTCACTGGAATAGTGACAGCGATTCTGAGGGCCACCCACATATTTGGATAAACTTCCTTTAGTTTATTCTCCTAAAAGAAAGCTAGAAGTTCTAGGGTGGTTGTGTTGGCTTTGGACAAGTCTGCATCTCCAGTGCCAGTTCCCTCCCAACCAGGCCTGACTAAGGGCAATATTTCGCTCTGCCAGTGACTGGATTATGGCCACCAACCTGGTCAGGACTTCACGCCACCTCCTCCTTTTAGCCTCCAGAAGTGCCATTTCTAATGTATCTATTGTTTGGCCCTTGTCAAGACGAGTATCCAGTTCTTTCCACGATGTCATGTGCCTAGAATGTTCTTGACTGTTCTCAAGGGTTATGAGTAAGTCACTGCAATTTTTTTTGAGAGAAGAGCTTGCAGCAGAAGCAGTAAAGACTATCCTTTTTCTTAGAATATACCAGCCAGCTTCTCTTGATTTTTTCTCCATTTACTAATTTGCAACAGAAGCGGTGATGATGGCAACTTCTCCCATCCTCTCCTCTGATTTTACCTGACACGGTCCCCTGCTGACTAACTGCGTCCTCACCGTATCAGACAAGGCTGGCCAGTCAGCAGGATCTATTGGTGGCGCTTTGATGGATTGACGTACTTCAGGGTATGTTCCAGGGGTGTCTGCAGGCTGTAGAGTAGTTGTAGTGAGTATCTTGCTTGTTCCTTCACCTGCAGGCAGATCTAAACATACATAGTCATTACTCCTTTAGTAAAGACACAGTGATTCATAAATTACAACACATCAGGCAATAAACACATCTGAAGTATAAATTATAGACAACGGTTGACCGGAACTGTTCAATTACATGAGTGAAAAAAGAGAATCTAGGTTTAAATTATATTTTGATGGAAATAAGTTATTCAGTCGCAGTCTAATATTGATTAATATTTATGTTCCCTTTCTTAATAGAGAAATTATATTTGTGATTCAATATATTTTATTGCGCTGGTTAAAATTGGGATCTGTAGAGCGCACTGATAACCAAATGGCTACTGCGCATGTCACGTAATTGCAACAGCCCTTGTTCGATTCCAGCCAGGGACCTTTGTTGCATGTCATATCCATCTCTCTCTCTCCCCTTGTTTCCTGTCTTCCACTTCACTGCCCGCTATCCATTAAAGGCAAAAATGCCACAAAAAAATCTTTAAAAAAAAAAAAAGTAAATTGGATGTATGTGTGTGTAAGCTGTAAGCTGTTTCTGTCACTGTGAAGGCTTAGAAAATGGTTAAAGGTTTGGCCAAAGTATTGGCATAATAAAAACAGAATCACTAGCATCTATTTGTGGACAAATGGACAAAACATTCCAGATGTACAGGATGAGTTCTGTATGTTCATAACTGAGCCAAAATGTGTCTGGATTTGGACATGTTGACATTAGTTATATAACTGCAGCTGTAACATACAATGAACAAAACTCACCTGGTGCAGGCTATGTTTCAGTGAAAGTAGCTGGAGTGCTGGATGTGGTGGTGCTGGATGTTGCTTGACCTGCAGCTGTATTCAAACATACAATATATCCATACTGTTTCACCACTGCACTAAGTCCTTTGTGTCATTCTACTGCACATTGATGATATGATGAACACAAATTTTCTTACTTTTTGTGTTAAGTTTAGTTGGATGAGGAGTAGTTTTTGGATGAGGAAATGACAAAAAAAAAAAAAAAAAAAAAAAAAAGTTGTTAGCCAGTTTAATTGAAAGTTGTTAGCCAGACGTTGGACTGTAGCATCTGGATAATACTTTATTTACTCAAGCCCTCTTATTCAGTGGAAATTATCACAGGTCCCAATTTTTCATGTTTTTATGCATGTTTTGCTGTTATTGCACTGGTGATTTATTAGACCACTATTTACTTATTTATTTTTACTTCTTCTGCCAGACCATGTTTCATTTAATTATTTTTGACAGTTAAGAGCCATGCTTGCTTAGATAACGTAACATTCATGAGGGCCAATTTGTTCTGGTCTTATATAGGATAGTAACATGACAGGAGGGCTCAATGACTAATTGTGTGCTGTGACTTTGATTACTAATTACATCATTAACAGTTCATTCAAAAGCTGTGGCAATGGAAAGTTCAAGCCGGTGAATTTCACTGGCCATATGATTTCACCTGGCAAGTTTGCTCAGCTGTGCCTTTTATGTTGTGTCAAACTGTGGCGCTAATGTTATTGCTAGCTAAAGCAGGTTAAGTAAGTACCTTTATTTATATAGCAGCTTTCAAGAGCAGACACGTCTCAAAGCGCTTCACAGAGGAGATAAAGCAAAAACAGCCATACTGACATAAAACACAATAAAAGTGAAGTGAAGAGCTTTCAGCAGCAGCAGCAGCAGGTTCAGTCAGTGCATATCAAAATATTGTCAAAACTTATGTTTAATGCAACGTAGAACACAACTACAGACCATTGTCACATTGTTCAGCCCTAAGTGACAGTAACATTAGTAAACCTCTTAAGATATTGACAGTGCCTAATTTTAAGTAGTATTGTAGTTTGTGGTAGGACAGGCTTGTTCATCCATCAGCTTGTTAATTTAAATTCAGATAGTTTGATGTACTCCCTGACGCCAGTGCAATGTTAAAGGGCATGTATGATGAAATGATTGACAGCCAACTTTCTTGAAAAGAGCTGTGGTAGGACTCTAAAAATACAACATCCTAAATTTTGCCAGTTTTATGGGCTGATGAGCACAGAAGGATGAATACCTATCAACTATAATGTTTGCTTTATTTTGTAGGGCCAAAACACATCATCACAATGCTTTCAACAAAGACGTCATCCTTCTTCTGAGGCCATCAAGCAGTCTCATCAAGCATCACACAAAGCGACAGTTACATGAACAAGGAAATATATTGAATTGATTTGAATTCCAGAAATCCTGGTACCAGAGGACCGTCACTGAACAAATCAGGGATGCCTTTGGAGAAAAACTCTCTGCTGATGTGAGGTACGCACTTTTATTTTATTATATCAAGTATAAAAGTATAAAAGAAACGGATATAATGATTCTATTCAAAAGAAAATTTCAAAGGATATCTCTTGTCATTTCCAGAGGTGAAAGTTGCATGAAATTAGATTATGTATACAACATACCTAACGTAAACTACTGAGCAGTTATTCATACTAGTACATCTGATTATGCTCCTCTGTATTTATATTTTCTGACTGCTGGTTTTCTGCTGTGTCCATCCTCAAAGAGGAAATGGAAAACAGACTGTCAATGCATCATTTTCAATGTATATTGTGCATGTATGTTATATCACATTTGAATTGACCTGCTGCACATTGTAATAATAATAACCCATAATCAGTGCATAAACATACATGAATGAATATTAAATGCTGTCAGTTACTTCTGACCTTTCATTTCAGCTTTATAGCTATGAACATTTTGAAGAACTATGTAATTTTTTACTCATATAGACTAGTGCAGTTGGGATGCCGTTTTAATGCTAAATCTAAGCACAGGAATTGACTAAATTGGCAACTGCTTAATTGGACTAACTGAGACCTAAAACTAGGAAGGGAAACTGGTACTCTATGAGAGATGTCACTTTTAAAGCATGGGCAGCAAAAGTAATTCTTAGAAATATAATCATAAATCTTGGTGTTTCCAGGTACTGTTCAATTTACAGTTGAAATTTAGTTTATCTGAAAATGTTTTTTTTAAGTCTGTCCAAGGATATTACAGGCTATAGCAGTGAGGGCATATGTGAGGAAAATACTGGTTCAGCAAGGCAGCTGCACTCCTCATCTCTAACACGAGACAGACACTCATATGCATCTTCAGACAGTTTCACCAGTCCAACCACTGCCTCCCTACCAAACTGTACTTCTCCAGCTCAACCCTTTGCCTCATCACTTGAGTGTGGAGCTTTATTCACTCAAACTTCTGCCTTGACCTACCAAAGCAGTATCTCCCCCAACCACAGCAGCACTTCGGCAAGCAGTTCTTCTAGTCAGCTGCCAGTATGCTCGCTGGAAAGCTGCCCTTGCACCAGTCAGCCGTCTACCTCATCATTTGGCAGAAGAACTTCAGTTGATCCAACTCTGGTCCTGACCTGCCAATATAGCTCAAGCTCACCCTACCAGGGCAGCACTCCAGCAAGTCATTATTCTACGTTATCCTCTACCTCAACACACCATCAGTCAGCAAACTATGATAACTACCTGTCAGTCAAAGCTGCACTGTCTGACATGTCCTCTGATGATGAGGAATTGAACCAGGTTATACTAGCAAGCCTGCAGAGTGAAAGGTTAGTACAAAATGCAAATGTAGTTGGTAGCCAACTGCAAAGATACAATTTTGTTGTGTTATTGCTGATTTTTTTTATTTAGGTTTTACAGTTGGACCCTTTCTCATTTTGATTGGTTGACTGGTGTGTATCAAATGTAATGAAGGGCCACCATACCTGCTCACATATTTATATGCATATATAATATATATATTGGCCCTTAACAGTACTGGTATGTATATAATACATATAAAGTTAAGGGATAGTGCTGGAAATTTTCAATATTTTCATTATTGTCAACAAATGTTATGCAGAGCCAAACAGACAATTCATTAATTTCTACTTATTGTACAAGTATTGTACCTGTATCCAAAGCCTGTTACATCTTATTCTCCTGTGCTATATTACAAACACTTCAGTAAGCCACACCACTGCACTGAGTGACATATTCCTTCATCCCTGGAGAGAGCAATTACTTTGGTTTAGAAACACCTCCAAAGACTAATAACAGCAATAAGATTGTTACTCTCAGGAGAGAGGTTACTTGAATGGCAGATGCTGCTGAGCATGCTTTGGAACACAGTTTACAGAACTTTGCTAACTTTTTGTGCTACATATCACAACCTTGTCTTTGACTTTGTACTATACTAAATACTTACTAATATATTTTGTACTGAAATTCAAAATTGTCAATTGTCAATTGTCATTGGGTCATAAACAACACATACATTATGCAAGACTCTTAAAACTAGTGTGTGTACTCTAACTTATATTTATCTTGTTTGTCTCAGAAGGACCACAGGATGTTTGGTGCCAGTGAGAGATATTTTGCAAGATCTTGCAACAAAAATGAACCATCAGAAGAAATGCAAGTTTAACATTAACCAATCCACAGTCATGGATGGAGCCATCAGAGGATTTAAATGAAGTAAATAGGTTCGATGTCACACTATTTGTCAGGTTTTCTGATGATATGGGAGTACCTGAAGAGGCTGTGGACCATGAGGAGAATTTCTAAGACTTCTAACAGAAGCTTTTTCCCAATATCCAATGTTTGAGAGAATAAGGCAAAATTAACTTGGCACTTGACAGCGCTGGTATGTGTTGATTGCATCTCATATCATTAATGCGCTAAACTCCAGATAATCATTTATTACATTTATATCACTATATTTTATATGATGGCACAGGCATTTGTCAAGTCTTTGTACATGTGCACTGTCAAATATATAATCATTTCATTTTCTCCAACCATGAGAGAGGACAGGTACTTCATTGCAGGCAGGGCCATTGCAGTAAGCCTTGTACACAACAGCCCTCCCGCAGGCTTTCTGTCCCTAACTCCAACCCCAACAAGATCTGCTAGCAACAACAAAGCCACTTGAGGAGTATCTGGCCAATGCTGGCTGCCTGAGGCTCCTGTGGAGGTTGGAAGACAAGAATCTGCTTGTAGATGACATCCTGGTGTTCCAAGTAATGCAAGTAGTCCTTTTGAGAGATACATTTGTATCCTGTTTTTTGCCTCTCCGATAAAAAAAACTGAAACCCATGAAGACTGCCTTGTGTTCAGGGTTTTCTGTGGGCCATTTTTGTTGAAGTGTTTAGTGTGCTATACCATGCCTACTCTCCACATGAATTGGCAAAGTGTGCTTGGGTGTGACTCTTGGCAGGTTACTTTGTACCCTGAAAAATATGAATTTGACATACTTGCTTCACTGTTATAACTAACCTGCAGTACAATACATGTGCATATTTTAATAGGGTTTAAATTCCTATATTTTTTTATCATTATAATTTTTCTTTGATCTGCTACATGCAAATTGATATTGAATGATATCAAGGGCGAAACCTTTATTCAGACATTAGGTGGGGGGTCAAGTAGGTATGGGGTGGTAGGCTTATCTTGGACTTTCAGCTTACTTAAAAAATAAAAATGTACTGACAGCTCTGATGGAGCTTAGGATTCATCCATACAGTAAGGGGCTGCTTTATTACAAACATTTCCACCGTATAAATCTGGAATCTGTGTGTAACAGCTGACCTGATGTGTAGAACAAAGAACATTAATTACCATCAGATCCTGACCGTTTCGGTGTTAATGAAGTTACTGCTGCTGTGCCGATCTCTTTCTGAGATCTGGGATATGAGGACAATTCCTCATATGGAAGTGGAGGAGGTCATTTTTAGCTAATACCTGTGCAGAAACAAAGGCAAGTTCAGTTGTTAAATATTGTATATTTGTAGTACTTAGTGAGTGATTTGTAATGATTGTCCTCTAGCGCCACAAGCAGGCCCTGATTTACACATGTAAGCTAGATATATAAAAATCCAATTTGCCATGAAATTTCCTACATAATTTTATTTCCCTCTTGAGGACACACCCTTTTATTTTGGAGCATCCATACACTTTGCGCTTATGTCAGGCCAAAATGTCAATGTTGCATAACCTTACTGCCATTGAGCTGATTACCATTGAATCTGCTGAGCATAGTGATGCACTACACTTTTGTAGTCCAAGTATTGGAAAGGTTCTCAGACTAATAAAATGTGTGGGTGGTTTAGACTCTTCTGAATTGTCAGATATACAGTAGAAAATTAATTAATTAAGTCTCAAGTTTTTTTTTTTGTTTGTTTGTTTTTTTTAATCAAGATGTAAAATTGTTACTGTTTTAACATTTACTTCCTAAAAAGTAGTGTGTTTTTGGGTGGGTCAATGTATGTGCAACGTGAAAGTACTTTTTCCTGCTTTCATCCTCTTCTGTCTCCTCTGCTCCCTGGTGTGCTGCTTTTGTGTTGCTTCTTATGCTCCTCCTGACTACTATTCTCACAGATTCCACTGATGCTGTATTCATGATGATGTTAGCTTTAGTCATCCTATGCAACAAAGGACATCATATGTTAAAATAAGTAATAGTTCAGTCTTTTTATTGAGTTCTCCAGACCCAAAAGCTTTAATAAAATGTGGTTTCACATGTGTTTCACTATTTTTGGTAACAATTTCTTTGAACATTTAAAGTAAGAAATATGGCTGTAAAATGTAAATGTGGAGGTTTGAACTCACAGAAACACATTGCTTAACATCCCATACACAGCAAAGATCCATGAAATAGAAGAAAACTGCAACCATGAACTTAAAATTATGACAATATGTTTAAGTGTAACGCTGTACTATCACAAAGATTGACAATGTTCTCTACATTTTGCTTTGCATTACACAACTACAGTAGATAAATATCCTGTGTTTTTCTATTTACGCAAATGTGCTCTTAGTCTCTTTGTCAAATCATAAATATCTGTTGAGAGGGGTTTTGTTTCTTTTTTTGTACTTAATATGGCTATGCCTGTCTTCACGGAAATGTACACGGTTACAAAACAAATCTATACCATGATTTCCATAATCTTCAGATGGATCAAAACACTGCTGAAGTGTATCCATTGTTGTGTCACTAATGGTAATTTTAGTTGATGGAATAATAACAACATCGTTGTGGTCTGTTGCCATCAATACCAAAGCCACTGTCTATGTCACAAATACCATCCATACTTGGGTTATGCATTCCTGCATTATTGACTATACCCCTTTGCCAAAGCTGAAGAGGAATTTGCCCCCCTTGTGTTGAAAGACCATGGTTCTTTGAATTTGTGGCAAATAAATAGAATAAGGACAAAATAAATGGAGCTCATAATATCTCGATTGTTTGATTATTCACTGACCTGCCAGTAATAACACCATGTCTGTTTAATCCTCTCCTGTAAAGCATGAAATGGGCAACACCAGTGTTTTCCAGTCCATAATCGCATCTTACCCATGTCAATGAATAGTGACAAAACACCAGAGGCTCTGTTGTTGTCTAAACAAGCAAAGTAGATGATGGTTCGACTAAAACCATCAACACAGCCGTGGAACACCATCCTGCATATCACGAGTTTGCGGTTTCCATTAATGTGCCTAAGAGAAATTGGTGTAAATCAGAGAAATCAGAGTTAATTATGGTGGGAAAAGTATAACAAGGCCAAGGTTATGCATCAATGATTTAACACTAAAAGAAACAATTCTTAATAATGAGCTCTTTTGCTTTTGATGCTTAGTCTATTTTGCTATGGACTTAAAATTGTGAATGCAGGATTCATACTTGTAATGAAGTGTTTTTACATTTACTTCCATTCAAATAAAGGATTTAGGGACTTCTTCCACCACATCCAAGTGGATTGTAAGAAACTGACTACTGACTTTGATTTACCCTAAGTTGTTCCATTGTGAATTTACTCCCCATAACTGATTGGGGGTCGGAACATTGTAAACTTGTCGATGTATTGCATGGCGTCTTCTGAAGGACTGTCCAATGGAGTTGATTTCTTGCAGACTCTGTCTAACACGTCATCTTTGAATATGTTACCCATGTGACCTCAAGCTCCCATGCACATATCGTTCACCTGCATTTGTGGTAGACTGAAGAATTTCACCAACAACTCTGTTCAGGTTTGATAGTGTTGCATATATCAGTGGCTGAAAACCAACCCGCTGTCTGTGCCTGTATAGAGTCTGACAGCTTATCCCTAAGCATGTTGCAATGCTTTACCAGTTCATTTCAAGGGATACTAAATGAGATTTGCTGTCATGAAAAACTGTATCGAGGTCTGCCTTGATGTCCAGTCAGGACAGGTGGAGGCAACAGGACATAACTGTTCTCAGACCTGGTTCTTTGTCTGGTTTCATAAGCAGTCAGCAAAAAATGAAGACATCCATACAAGGACTCGAATGTATTGACTGCTTCTCTATTTCTTGAATCTTCCACAAATCTTGACATTGAACAATAACCAGATAAGGTTTGAATGTGATCACAGAGTTCTCCATACAGCCGAACCTGCAGTGGCAGATAAACTCTCGAAAGGCTCCCTAGAGCCATTGTTTGGTTTGTCTGTTCTGGGCTACTGTAGAAACATGGTGGCCTCTGTGGAAGAGGATCTGCTCCCTATGTAGATATAAAGGGCTCATTCTGAGGTAACAAAAACACAACAATTCTTATTTTCAGGTGATTACACACTAATTAAAACATACTTATGAATATTATATTCCATGTCTGCTGTTGTCCAAGTCTGTTGCACGAGATGCCACTAAATCTTACACACTCGTTCTTTAAGTGGGATTTTTCATGCAGGAATTTTACTTGTAATGGAGTATTTTTTACATTCCTGAGGGGCAACAATCTTGTTGGAACCTCCATTCAATCTCCTCCCGCTCTCTGTAATCACATACAATGAAGTCAAATTCATCATATAATTGTTCTCATTTGCATATTTTTTGTTATTTTTGTTAGATGTCAAAAGTAGTGTGAACTTTGATCACAACTCATAAATACTACCTGTTAACCAGCAGTCATTAAGCTGCAGATAAAATCATCACTTTATGATCACTACATTATCTGGCAAAATCAACAAAAATCCAGATTAATGACAGCAGCTGTGCTGTGAGATTGGCTATATTGACATTTAAAATGAGTGATGAAAGACAGTTCAATAGGAGTTGCTAAGTAACTAAATTAGGGCTGAAGCAGGGCTAGCAGCAGGCAGCTGTTTACAGCAAACAACCTCATAAACACACTGTTCACTACCTGGCAAACACCAAATGGCAGTGTCTCAACTCAACTGCTGAAGGAAATGTAACACCTAACAGCTAGATATTTCTCTCAGGATTTAGTGAAGGCCAGTGACCAGCAGTGTCTGCTAGATGTGTAAGCAGGCAATTATTTGCTAATAAATTAGTTACATCAACTTCATAAGGATTCATATGTTATGACTGTGTAGCAAGCTGTGAACAGAGCACACTTCTCTCAAGGCACAGTTAATACTTCTCTGTTCAGTACTCAGGGATAAAGCTGAAATATGTTCAAGTTAGAGCACCAGAGTATGGATATCTAGCGTTAGCACATCATTGAAAACAACATCACAACACTACAGCCATAAAAAGCACACCATGGTGTCCCAAGAGATTATGGCCTTAAACACTTCTCCAGTAACCCAAGCATTTACCACTTCCAGCAAAGAAAAAATGGAAATGAGCGGAACACCACAGCTTGTATGTAGGATACTGCCATCGGGGAGCGGAGGAGGAGGAGGAAGGGGATGGAGGGAGAGAGAGACAAAATGGGAGAGAAAGAGAGGGAGCAAATAAACAGGAATATATAAAACAGAGAAGCAGAGAAGTCAATTCACAAATTGAGAAACATTAAAATTTTGAGCAAGTTACCACATGAATTATACAGTATATGCCAGTTTAGCATCTCTCTCTGGCACACCTGTATATCAGAGTCAATTTTATAACACTTTTATTTGTGTCTTTATGCTTGCATTTATGTATGAGAAAATCATACTGTTTGGTGGCCATAACATTAGCATGGGAGACCACTGACTGTTTCATTATTGTAATGCTTTGTACACAGAGAGCAGTGGCAGTAGGCAATTACAGGAAGGAAAGAGAGGGAGGGAAGGAGCTTGAAACTTGAAGATGTTCTGTGTTTCAAGGACCCTCCACTGTGTAGCAGTCCTCCCCTACTTCCCTGTTTATGCAGGGTGGAAAGAACAGACCCTGAAACACAGGAGTTCAGGTTAGTGTTTTACTTTGCTTCTTTCACTCCTTCCTAGCATTAGATGTATTACATTTCTATGTGAGTGCACATAGTATATTTCTCTTTTAAACATGTATTTAAATACAATGAGTGTAATGTGAAATGAGTGCCATACAATGACTTTACCACTAACGCACATTTTTGTGTAATGTGTAATGTCTTGATAACTTTTTGATTGATTTCCATTACGTGTGCAGATATCAACTTATAGATATCCATGGAGTACAGAGGATGAATCCTAATGATTTTGGTGATCACTGACTTCTGCGCCAGCATGAGGTTCATGTTCTGTGTAGCCACAAATTGATTCTGGATTGGTTCACTTCCGGTGGAAACGTGATCCGACCCTGATCTGACCACCTACAAAGCGGCAAGTTTGAGCTAAATGACTCCTCTAGCCAGGTACACTTTGTTAGCGGGAGAGAGTGAATCAACGGCCAACCTGGACTAACAACATTAGTACATTGCCTTCTTGATTTTGGACCGGACCTTCTTCCTGTGTTTACCCTGTCACTCCCATCCCAGACACATCTGACCAGTCAGTTGAGTAAATGGTCTCACGTAGCTTTTATTGATGCATTTTGGTTCAACTGAATTTTTTTCTGTGTGAAAAGAAACCAAACCTGAGGGAAAATGCGACAAGTGCACCAACTCATCCACTGGTTTGGACCAGAACTGACTGAAGACAGGTTTGTAAACACAAGTACCTCCTGTAGGCTAGAACTTCCACCAATCCCTGATCACCATGCTGTATACAAGCCCAATTAACTGCACTTGGACGACACGTCCTCCTGTCTGACGCTGCATCAACTCAGCTCTCTAACAACCACCACCAAACATCCGCCAACAATCAGTATAATAATGGACGACGGGATATGTACTCACTGTTTATGGGGCTCATCCATGAACACCCACATTAGAATCTGCATCTGAACCTAATTAACATTGCTTTTTATATGTAAACACAATCCTTTTAAACCAATTACTGTTTATCAAAACAATTGCAAATAACAGGTGAATGGTTTTATTAATTCATGGTATTGACATGATCATTTTTAACAGGCTTTGATGGCTCTCACTCATTTACGTTACAATAATGTAGACTTTATCACCACTATAGCCACTCTGAACTTTGAACCTTCTCTTTTAGCAATAGTGCACATTTTCAAATGGATGACCTGGCCCTGTGTCCTCTCTCAGCACAATCGTCTGCATTTCAATCAGGACTCACTTTGATGATTTTTTTTTTTCTTGATATACTTTTTTATTTTTTATCCATTCTGTCTTTGAAATGTGTTTGAAATGAATATCCCTCTTTGTTACTTTGATCTAGTCTCTCTGCAGCACTGGCTATTGTTGCGGAATATTGTGCCATCCATTCACAGCTACACAGTTCTGTGAGTAGCCAAGCCTTGATAAGGGCGAGAGTGATTGCCTAGCAAAACCATACACACACACACACACACACACACACACACAGACATACCCATTTCCTTTGGTCACGTAATCTTTCACATACACACAGACAAAAATACACCTAGGTTAAAACATGCACACATTTCTGTTCCATTACTGTATTTTAAGTGATCCCTTCGGACTGTATAGCAGGAATAATAGTAATGTCAGTCTTGTTGAGTCTATTAAGGCAGTGGTTCCCAACCTGGGGATTGGGACCCCCACAAGGGGTCACTGGGTTATTCAAGGGGGTCACTAGATGATAGGACAAGATAGAATACAGAAAAAAAGAAAACAAAAACAAACAAACAAACAAATATTTTGGACACACAAAATTGTGACTTTTTTCAACCTTTCTTCTAATTTTTGCTTTATTTCCTGTTTTTTTGACCTCATCAACCCTAAGCATAAGTCCTTTAGTAAAAGTACCAATAAAGGAATGTAAAGATACTCCATTACAAGTAACTGTCCTGCATGCAAAATCCTACTCAAGCAAAAGTACATAAGTATTATGAGCTTGATGTGGTTAAAGTATTGCAGTAAAAGTAGTGGTTTGGTCCCTCTGACTGATATATTATTATATATGACATCATTAGATTATTGATAGTGAAGCATCAGTGTTAGAGCAGCATGTTACTGTTGTAGCTGCTGGAGGTGGAGCTAGTTTACACTACTTTATATACAGTTAGCTAGTTTAGTCCAGTGGTTCCCAACCTAGGGGTCAGGCTCTAATCTTTGATTTTTGCTGAAATATTGGATCATTTGAACATTTATTGAAATGAAAGCATGTGAGAAGTTTAGAGGGAAAAATCACTATTTGGTGGAGCTGTTAACAACTCATAGACATGTGAAATGTGACCCCGACTACACACTGCTTTTTGTAAGACGTTAAAAGCCAAAAAGGTTGGAAACCACTGGTTTCATCTTTAACAATGTGTTGTATTTTAAAAGCTTGTTATATTATCCATTGTGTCAAATCTGCATCTGAAAAGTAACTAAAGCTGTCAAATAAATGTAGTGAAGTAGAAAATCCAATATTTTCGTCTGAAATGTAGTGGAGTGGAAGTATACTTTGACAGTTTGGGGGCGACTTCTTTATCGTCTTACTGGTAGTTCTCCTCCCTTTTCATGTTTGTCTTTGGTGGTTCTATGTCCTTTGGCACTCCAGCTATTAGCCTGCAACTGGTTTCTCTCTGCTCTAAGTGCCACGCTAATGTTAGCTTGTTATGTCATTTTCACCAACTTGTTGGTTTTCTGTAGGTTATGATTTGAAGTTTACCATAACATAATCAACTTTGCAGAGCAGTTCACTGTGTGCATGACATGCTTACTATGCCCTTACCTTCATCATGGAAATGGGACACCATATTGGTTTGACGCAAACAGCACCAATTGGCTGGGCATCATATCATAGCAACACTGTCTCTCATGACCAATGAGAAGCACATTCTCTGTTCGGGTAGTGGAACATAACATGACAGGCTGAGGGATAACACAGCAGGAGGGTTTCCCTCTATCTCACAGAAATCATTCTGTCTTAATACTGTAGCCTGTAATATTTCTCTCCCACAGACTTCCACTGAATTGATTCTCAAAAATAAGGAACAGAGTGCGTCCTGTATCAGTTCAATACAGAACACGTCTTTTATTTCCAATTACGGGATGATTCTGTATTTTACAGGACAGGTGGTCAGTAAATACTTCAAACTGTCAGCTGGCTGCTTGTTAAATCACGTCTCCTTTTCTCTTCATCAACATGTCAAACACGGAAGATGGAAAATGTGCTGTGGAGACTTTGAAGTAGTTTAAAGGAGCCTTTAACAGAGCTGATGGCTGAATAATAACAGTGAAGTAACAAGTAATGTAACTAATTACTTTTACTGTTAAGTGATTAGTATGTGATGTGTTTTATTACATTTTTTTATTAATTTGACCAACACTGCCATTTTGTGACATAATGAAACAATCTAAAGCCATGTTTTAATCTCTCTCTCAACCAAAACCATTTCAACAAAGTGCTCGCTTTCTCTCTCTCTCTCTCTCTCACACACACACACACACACACACACACACACACACACACACTGTATGAAGCTGTTTTGAGAGTAAACACTCACTATGTAGATACAGTGGTATCAGTCTTAAAATGCAATTAGTGAAACAAAGACATTCTGTTGCTGCTGTATATCAGCTGGTTCATTACGGTCAAGTGACAAAGTGGATGAGACCGCACCATTGTCCCACATGCACTGTGCTTGGCTCCTGCTGGCCTGCCTGCAAGTTGCCACACATATTTTTAAAAGCAGTTTTAATCTGCTTTTCTAGGCTAAAGGAACATTTTACAAATATACAACCTTCATGGTTTAAAAATTCATGATAGAAAGAAAAACTAACAACTGACCTTATTTGCGGAGTCCTGTCATCAGTTTTATATGCGTGTCTTATTATTGCCACTATAATGGAGGTCTATGGGGAAGATGCTTTTTGAGCTGAAGGGCTGAGAGTGACCACTGAGAAAAACTGGCAGCAAGGCTGATTGGCGCCGTATCCAGTTCTCCTAATACATCCACAGGAGTCACACACACACACACACAAAGAAAAGCTTTAAACTTCGGCCCGATAATAAAACAATTATCAAAATGATCAACCAGCAAGCTGCTGATTAGAAAACTTCTCCTTACAGGATCACAGTACTATACAGCTGCAACCTGCTGCTGGCTTAATTAAATCCTTAAACCTCTGCCCACTGATAACATACACAGAGCAGCAATCACTGTGAAGAAACAGCACAAAAACTGCTGAGTAAATTACACCGGTTGATCTTGATGTAAACAGATGACAAAAAGAACAGATCGACAAACTTCTTCAGTCACTAAGTCCGCAAGCACAAGCAGAGAAAGGAAGCCTCCACTCCCAACAACAGAGCTGATGATTAGGCAGTGCTGGTGTTGTTCTACATTTCACCAGATGAAAATTTTAAAAGCAATTCAAGTTGAGGTGTGAAAGAAGCCAGCAACAATATTGTTAATGTCCTCAATCATAGCAGCTGCTGCTTCATTAGCTTTCTGTGGAACCCCTAGCTGGCAGAAACTGTCACCATTTGATTGATAAAACACAACCCACCCCCTCCAGAAAAATGCAATTTGTTTATGGGAATAACACTCCTTGGTTAGTTGTACTAATGCCACTAACCACAGAGCTCCTTGACATACAGTTTATATGAATACATATAAAATGATAAGGAATACTTATAAGAAAATTAGATTTTCATTTATCTCAGGCCCTGTCTGTAACTTCTAACTTTCCTGTTTGACAGTTAACCTTTTGGCTCACCATTCTCTAGTCACAATACACATATTATATCAAACAGTTTCATAAAACTGAGTATGAAAAGTGCAATTTGTCCAACAAACAGGTATAATGAATGTAACAATGAATGCATCATTAAAGGCTGTAAATCAATCAGTGCTCCAGTCTTCTTTCTCTCTGAAGTTCACTGTCCTTGATCTGAAAAGCACCTGATTCAGCTGCACAGTGCTGATAGATGAGAGGAGAACTACTTTCACCTGCACATGATCAGAGTTTTGGTTGATTTCTGTGATGAGTTATGGGTCAAACAATTTAGGTCAGATGAACATTAGTCTGAACCAGGAATGTGCCTCTTTGCTCCAATACATTAGTTTTATCTATTACCGCAGCTTTCTGATAAATGCCTGCCTGTCACCAAATGCTGGCACAGGCTCTAGGTCCTTGTGATGTCGACCAGAATACACAGTGTCCAAATGTTAGGTTATGTCGAACTGAGGGATTAAAGCATCAGCGCCCCTGTACATAGTTTGACAGCATGACCCGAAATGTCACACCTGAAGTTGAAGGTGTGGTGTGAAGAGCAGACAGCCAATTACACAAAGAAATGACAGTAGGTGTGACTGAGAGAAAACACTGATGATACAATGAGCTCCTGTATCTGCTGCATTCACATTCAGGCTCACACACTCTGAACTGTACGATCAGCATGTATGTGTAAGGATAATCTAACGAGTTGTTTCTTAATCTTTGAAAATAAAATGAAAAAGTACATGAAGGGATTTACCTTCAAAGTATACAACTCCAAATACCAACTGAAGTTCAATCATCATGTCAGGGGGAAATAGAGTTATGTGCTGGAACTATTTTTGGCGAACAACAGCCAGGGCAGTAAGTTCCTGGAGACGTGTTTGTCACTGCGAGATGCTAGACCGAATCAATAACTGAGCATGAATCAATAACTATGGAAACAGTTTGATAAAAACATTTGAACTCAACTTATTGGCTTTTTCCAGAGACTTTAAAGGGGACATATTGTGCTTTTTGTGATTATGATATGTATATACTGTTATGTTGTCTATGTTAAACATGGTCAAAGTTCCAAAACTTGAGGTTAACATTTGTACAAAAGCTCCCTGCAAGTCAAAAGTCAGGGCTTCAACCTCCTACATTTGGCTCGAACATGTACGGATGGACTGGAGAAGTTAACATTTCAAGAAAAAAAAACAAAACAAGAAAAAATAGTGAAATCCTACTACCATAGTTTGTTGCATGGTTTGTTGACGTAGCCTCCAGAACCACCCTCTGGAGCCAGCCACTCAGTTCTGATTGGCTGGCTACGGCTGGCCAATCAGAAAAGGCTCAGAAACAGCTGGTTTCAGACAGAGGCTGAACTGAGGGGCTGCATAAAGGGCCAGTATAAGATATATAACGATTAACTAGAGTAAATAATGCAAAGATATTCCAGTACAGCCCCAGATTAAAAAGATAGACCTGGAAATGTGCAGAATATGTCCCCTTAAAACACATTTTATGCCCTTCTGTAGTGGATGAAGTTGTTCCACCACAGATAATCAATAACACATGATGAAATATTTTACTTTAAATTAAACTTTAAATTTAGCTCAGATTAGCCAGTGTGGGTTTGGGCTGAAGACTACAAGTTTGAAAATGAAACTAATTTGGCGGTGTGGAGTTAGAAAGAAGCGAGGTTGGCAGACCTCTGTAGCCTGCTCCTCATCTCTGCTGGAGGCTAACAGCTCCAGGCTACATTAGCCACTACTAGCATAACCTGCCCCACTTGACTGACCCAATTCAGAGGAGGAGTTGCACTGTGGATAATGTAGGCACCAGGTTTTGATACAGAAGATGTGTGGAATAAAAAAGAAGATTTCTCTAGTTCTGCTGCATCCATTTTGATCATTTTTAAAAACTGTCAAGATTCAAGAAAACGTTATTGTTCGTTGATGCAGGCAGTAATGGATCACTGGTGCATAGCTCACTTAGGGATACAATACAGTGCATATAAGAACATCAAGTGCACATAAAAAGACAACACAGTACACAGTAAAATCGCATGTAGTTAAAAAAAAACAAAAAAGGAAAAAAAACCCAAAACAAAGCAAAAATGCCAGTGGCAGGTAAAAATTAAATACTAAATATATAGTGCTGTATGCTAGCTCAGCTCAGTAAGTCTGTAGGTTCCCTCTTATTGCTGCTGCACTGCAAAGTGACAGTGAGAATAAGGGATATTTTAAAACAGCTCTTCCGTGCACAGGGGAGGTATGAAGGGGGTGGGGTGTGTCATCAAGGATTTTGTTGGCCATTCTGTTTACTGCTTTTGCATGATGTTCTGGGAGCTGGGTCTGTGTGCAGCCTGTGACTTTGGTTCCTTGGTTGACCACTCTGGAGAGTTTGGTTTTGCTCCTTACAGACAAGGGTCCGAACCAGGACACAATGTTGAAGGTTAGTACACTTTCAGTCAGGGCTTGGTAGACACTGCTCAGGATCTCTTTTTTTGACATCAAACCCTCTAAGTTTCCATATCAGAAAAAGTCACTGCTGGGCCTTCTTATATACAGCCTCCCCGAAGAGAGGGTCTGGTCTATTTCAGTGCCAGTGTATTTAAAACAGGGTACTTGCTCAGGGTACTTATTATATATAAGTCGTTATAAATCTGCAGTGGCTTTGACAGTGGGTGGGGCATGATGGTCTTGTTGCCTCCCAGGCACATCTCCCTGGTCTTATTCACGTTGAGTTTAAGATCGCTCCTATCAAACCATTCGGTCAGTTCGGCACCCTAGTTCACATATGTGTTCAAAGACTGAACATTAGTCAGGTGAGCTGCTACAGCCGAATCATCTGTGTACTCCACTAAAGTGAGGCAGTTGTTATTGCACATGATCTTGTTGGTATAAATAGAGAATAAAACAGGGGACAGGGCACAGCCCTGGGGAACTCTTGTATTTAAAATCAGCTCATCAGAAAAACATCTGTTCAAACTGACATGTCGGGGTCAGTTGCATAAAAATTCTCTGATCCATAAAATCAGGATAGGGTGAAGACGCTTAATAAGTGTATTTGGGTGCATCATGAGTCTGACATTGTTATATGAGTGCAATGCTAAAACACTAGAGTACTCTTTTAAATGAATAACTTGGGTTGAACTCCTGCACATAAACACACACACTTTAGACTGAAGCTATTCACCGGTGATACAACACACGACTGTCTGAGCTGTATAATTGTGAAATTATTTGTCACTGAGTGAGTAACATCAGAGAGAAGTTAATATTTAACATAGATAGATAAAATGTCTGTCAGCGGCATTCAGCACTAACTGATGACACCATGTCCTCTCATGCACACCCACTCATTCACACTCCTTCCACAGAAACACACACACACACACACACACACAGCTTGTAATCACGTAATCATACACATCTGTTAGTTGTTTCAAAGCAGCCCTGCACTTGCATCGATATTTTGTTGCATACCAATGTGTTCATGTTGCTGTCAGAGCTCTCTCATTTGTGAAGCAAATGTTCTTTAGAGAAGCTGATGATCAGTGTGATGAACGAGATCGTCCCCCAAAATTGCTGAGTGATAATATATGCTAGAGGCAGATAAGGTGTGTGGTGGTGGTGGGGGGGTCATCTCCTCTGTGCTAATAGGAGACTGTTCAATGTTGTTCTACTGCCATGTTTATAAAATGTATTCTTTTCTGAATGCTATGTCATCAGAAGTCCAGCTGTATTTCAGGCTGATATTGGTGCTTTCATTAAGTAGATATCAGCCAGTGGAGCCATCTTCCTCTCATATGATGGATATGATGCGGGTTGATTGATTACATTTTAATTCTAGCATTAATCAGAACCAGACTGCTTGTCTATGTGAACACCTTAACCTAATGCAACACTGTGATGTGATTAAGTACGTACGTACATACATTTAATAGACGAGCCAGCCTGAAGGCCTTATAAATTCTACTATACTGAGAAGAAGTGTCAGAACAAGTGAGTAGAATCTTTCATACATTACAGCTGAAAAGAAATTAAGTCCATCTTTGTTTTAATATATAAAAATAAATAAAACATTAAAGAGGCATTTCACCATTTTAAGGTCAGTTTATTTGTCATGGTTGACACTATTCAGCCTGTGAAAACAATTGTATAATGTCCTCTGTGTCTCTGGTCTCTTGTCAAGTCTGTGAAAATAAGGATTTTAAGGATGTTAATGAGGTAATTGAACTTTTTTGTGGAAAAAAAATGTTATTCCAGGCACAGTGTTCTTATATGTCTTAACACATGTGGAGGGGATCATATTTTTATTTATTTTTTAAGCCAGTAACATGCAAATGTCACATTTTTACACTCACATTCTTACCAAAAACCTTCCACCTGCACTGCTAATTCTTCTCTTTGGTTTGACCGATAGATAGTGTTTGAGCGAGTAAGATACTCAAATTGTGACTTAGCAGGTCGTAGCAGGTGCAAAAGCACAGTTGTAACTAACAACATTATCAACGGCTCTGTTTCATTTACGTGGGTGTGCCAGCAAACCATGCCAGTGAGCAAAATAGCAGGGCCCTGCAGCTGGCACACCTAAATGGAATTCTGCCATCATTATTAATGTCATTAGTTATACCCAGGAGCATCAAGCCAAAATGTTTGTTGTGAGAAAAGTCTATTTCACAGATATGACACTTAGTGAATGATGTGTGGTTCATTTATCTTTTTTTTTTCTTGAAATGTCTGTTTGATATATATTTTAACTGTCCTAGCTGCATGGCACTAGAGATGGCAATGTTGGTCTGTCTGTCTGTTGGTGGGTCCATCACTTTTCCAGACTGAAATATCTCAACAACTACTAGATGGATTGGCATGAAATTTTGTACAGGCATTCATGGTCCCCTGAGGATGAATCCTACTTACTTAGGTGATTTCCTGACTTTACATCTAGCATTACCAGTGGATTGTCCCAAAATTTGGTTCAGATATTCTTGGCCCTCCTGCTGACTGTGGTGATCTTCTGGCATCACCATCAGGTTGACA
Organism: Thunnus thynnus; assembly: GCF_963924715.1. Lineage (NCBI taxonomy): Eukaryota > Metazoa > Chordata > Actinopteri > Scombriformes > Scombridae > Thunnus > Thunnus thynnus. Next base: position 1,812,366 of record NC_089525.1, on the reverse strand, counting down.
TTTATGGTTTTGAATGAAAAATGTCTCAACAACTATTGGATGGATTGCTATTAAATGTGATACATTCATACCCCCATTTAGCACCATCATCAGGGCAAAATTTCAAAAAATGTTCAATACTTTTGGTTTATGCCCAAATACCTGCACCGCTTAAATAGCTTATAGTACTGCCCTGTCTTAGTACTGTGTCAGAGCTGCTAGCATGGCAGAACAGGAGCGTGGCAGATACATCTATACATACATAGCAGCTTCATAGTCAAATTATAAGTTATGGATGATGTAACAAGAGAGATCACATAACTAACGATAAAAACTAATGAATAAAGAAATAATGAGGCATACTTGTGCTTTTTGATTGTGAAGATTGTTATGGGATGCATACAAGTTTCCCATCAGTTGAAAAGAGTCTGAATTTTGGTAGATTGCTTGTTGTTGTTGATTTATGAATATTACCTCAGCACACAAATAAACTTTATACAGTCATCAATCATTCTGTTTTTAGTATAAACAGATAAGCCAGACTGTAGACTCTTAGTCTTTTTGAACTTTGAGCACATTTGAGTGAGCATGAGAAAGTATTTGTAGAGGAACAGACTTTAAAACAATTTAAAATATCCTTTTTTAACTTTACATATGCCATTAATTCAGATGTGTCTTTGAGTCCCAAATCTGTAATTTTTCTTAATTTTTAATACACTTTCGTCCCTCTTACAAATGTGCTTTACCATCAGTGAAAATCTAAACTTTGCAGAATGGTCCCGTCACATTCACAGTGATGCAGACTAAATTGTGAGAACAATTTGCTTAATAGCAGTGCTATTATAACCATCTGAATTGTAAATGATTCATTTTTTGACAACCCTTCTCCTATAAGAGTGAACTGTTTCAAATCTAACTCAACAATGAATTCTGTACAAATGCTAAAACTTTAAAATCACCCTTTTTCCCCCCGATGACTAAATTGCTAGATTGGAGCCTGGTTGCTAAATTGCTGCTGTAATTGGTCTTCATTAAATGGGTTTCAGAGGAGATTTTACTGTAACCTAGTCTCATTGCAAATTACATCAAACTAAAGTGGATAGTCAGAATAATGAATGCATATCATTTAGATCCAAACTATGTTTTTGCACCTTGAACTATGGAGTTAGGGGAGAAAATAAGGAAAATTAAGACCTCTCATGAGCTGGACATTGTAGGTGAGGAGGAGAACAAGTACAGGAAATGTGGAAAAGTATGGAATTATTTCCTCAGATGAAACACAATCAAATGAAAATATGACAGGAAACAAGGGAGAGAAATTCAACACAGCCTGTGACTATTTTTGCACCTCTGCTCTTTGTTTCCTCTTCATTATCAGTGTCTTAACTCCTAAACCACAAGGACATCTCAAGAGAAACATTATGCATCTTACTAAAATTCACACAGTTCTTAACAGATCTGAGTTACTATTCTAATCTGATGAAGCTCCCACTAGATGGGGAAATGGCGAACATTTATCAAATGCTTTATTTGTGCATGACACAAGTTCAACCAAAGACATTACATCAAGGAATTGACCATTTATAGCAAAGGGTTACATTGTTAGTTGGTTTAAGAGGATTCTGCTGAGAGAGCTAATCCCCCAAAACAAAACGATTGCTCCCTGCTTAATATGTATTAGCATGGAGCACATTAAAACCAACAAAACATCAGAGACGCTGCACTCCGCCATCCTGGATCTGTACAACAGCATGTTTTAGTTTCCATTCAATTAGCCTCTTTCATCTGAGATGCAGCTCAATATTATTGATTACTCAGATGAACATACAGCAAGATATTATCTTGATACAAGGAAAATATTCTAAACTAGATGCAACTAGACTATGTAGAGAAACACATGATGACCTTATGCAAGCCAGGCCTCCAAAGAAATTAGCAATGACCCGGAGTTCTATAGATCCATTATGATATGAATAACAATAAACCAAAGTTGTGTAAAGTGATCAGTTAAACAGCATGCATGAGCTCAAAGAAACATCTTGAAATAAATTTAAAAAAACAGAGTAAAATATACCCCAAACCAGTTCAGCCTATACAGGAGGATTCAAATCACTTTGACATTAACAACCAGGCAAGCACAAGCCAGACACACCATAAAAAATGAGCTCAACTGCTACACAAAATCAATTTTTGGATAAACACTGATGAAAATTAATAGAAATACGCTGCAATGAATATGCAGAGACTGGAAATGAATACAGAGATTCAGCAGCATGATAGCAAGCTGAGCAGCCAGCAGCACATCACCTGTAAGCATGCAGAAACCATAAATGCCAACAATTCATATTCTGCAGAGCAGCAAAGCTAAACCGAGAACATGCAGCAGCCAACAAAATGTAGCCATAGCTGGCTTACAATGCCAAGCAAACACAAAAGCTACGGGAGTCTCATAAAGTCTTTTCTCTTGTAAAACTGAAAAATACAGTTTGAAAACACTTTGATAAAGTATAAATCTCACATTTGTGTCTTGTCCAAGTTTGTTTTTGTGTGGAAGGAACTCATTTTTGCACCTTGTGGCCATTGTGGGGTAAAACACCCACTAGGACTGTGGTTCTCACCAACAGTCAAGTGTTGGCGGGTGTTTTCTGCTCTCTGGCCTCAGGGGGGCCAGAGGGCAGCGCCCATGTTAACAGTTTAGAGCAGCCACACAGCCCGCGTGAGCTGTGTGTGAGACGCGTGGCTGTTGTAGCTCATCATCTGGAGATTCGGGGTCTCGTCTATTTTTTCAGCGTGACGCGTGTGGTTCTCAGCAAAAACAGACAAGGAAAACAATCTGTTGACAGTCATATTTACATCATACCAGCAACATTACACCTTTCACTAAAGTTTCAATGTCCATATCTGTAGAATATGTCACAGACATGAAGTGTCACCATCATTGCAGGTCAGCTTGCGCGGTGCACACCGGGACAGGGAGCCTCCAGCACGGAGAGTTGGTGACACACGGAGCTTCTTTTCTCGACTCCTGTCGCTTTCTGTGATATTAGTTCAAACCAGGACTCCTTCACCTGTTTCACCTGCTTCCAGGCGGAGATTTTCTTCACTTGGAGTAGTGACAGTGGGGATTTAACCAGTGGAATGATCAATATAATCAATCAAAAAACGCGTCCTGTGTGAGGAGTGTATGTGGCTGACACAGAAGTATCCCCAACCAGACTCCACCATGTCCGTCACAGAGAAAGCTGCTTTCACCTCACATATTATTTATTTATTTTTCACAATTGAGCACACACTTCCTAACCTTTTACTGCCTGAACTAAATAAAATGAAATTTAGAATGAAATGCTATGAAACATTCTATTATTGATGGCCATTATCAAAGTCACACTCTATGACTCAGCAGTTCAGAGACGCACACTCTCAGGTTCAGCCTACCTCTCAGGTAGAGGTGGGCTGTGTGGCCCAGGCATAACTGATCTGTGTGCTGGTTTATGACATTTATGACATTCTTCCCAAAAACAAATAATTAAAAAAATATTTGTATGAAATAAATATTCATACCCACTATTTGTGCTTTGCTGAATAACATATTTGAATTCGGGCACACCCCTAGTAAGTCTCTATCGTCCAGCGGTAGTCCATGAAAACTGCACAGTGTGTATCTTCATTTGTCATTTTATCCTTGCAACTTGGAAACTTGCAGGCATGAACCATTTTATTTATCTATTACATTACTACTTCTCTAGCAGGAACAGATGCTGAGCTATCCACAGACGTAAACAAATCGATGCGCAAGCTGCCCCGGATGTAGTTCCCTATGCGGTTAGCCATAATAACTGCTACAGGTGGCTAGTTCCTTTTGTTCAGTCTTAGAAACAAACTTTTGAAGTGATATATCAAAAAGTCATGTTTTATTGGACAGATGTAGGAGGCTCAGCAGCTTGCCCCGGTGATCATCATTTTATGAATTGCCGGAATCTCTATAACGGAGCTGGAGGGAGCAAAATTAGCATGACACATAGAACCACAATAGCCACATTTATGCAGACCGCTGTGCTCCCATTTTGTTGTTTCTCCCAGAAAGCCTCCATAATTTGCATAGCCCTCAACCTTTATTATGAATAATCGTCATACACACAGATCCATAAATTTGACTGACATTACTCAAGTCACCAGATCATCTGTGAAACACAATCTACACATAGAATCCACACACAACATAAAATTTCAACCCATCTGTAACCACAACCCAATTCAAGTGGTTTGTGCACAGCTGCTCTCTGTGCAGGTGGTCTTTCCTCCTGTCCTCTGTCATCCTCCCTCTGCTGCTGATGTGATTCACTGCTGCAGGTACCGCTGGCAGAGGGGAGGGGCTGTCGTCTCAGCCAGCAGCTAAGTTTACAAGAATTTGCCAAATTTTAAGATACGTGGCAAACTCAGATAAACAGTTGGGCTACATGTAGACAGCTTCTGTGTTATCAGCTTGTGTAAAACCGGTGGTGGATGTGAGACTGCAGGCAAAAGCAGTTGGAAATATTGCTTTGCTACATGTTTACGCTTGTTGAACAGGTGGTTTCATAACGTACGTACTGGCTTTTTACTTGTGACAGTTTGTTGCACCTACAGTAACAAGCGTGGTTGGTATGGCAGGTATGTTTTTGGAAATACATAAAGTTCAAATAAACCTTTATGTGCACTTATTGAGAGCTGCTAAACCTTTCAGCCCCTCTGGCTCTGCCAACACAAAAACTTTTCTGTGATCTTTACACTTTAGTGACTGCTGGTACATATATATACAGTAGAACTGTCAGATGAGGAAATGGACAGCACTTTGACAAACAGTGGAGGGCATGTTGTGCATTCATGCAGTCACAGTGTGACCTCTCAGTCTCTCTGTGTCTCCACAGCACTCAGCTTCAGGCCCTCTGAAGACCTGTTTGTTTTCAATGTTAATCAATAAAACACTGTAGCTCTAACTTATTGTATCTTTCCATTTGAACATTATCTGCACCACTCATATGTTAGGCTATTCAAAATTACTAGATGTACAATTGCACTTATGAAAATGTTCCCATTATGTTATGCTGTAATCAAAATATCTTTTCACAAGCATGACTGCTCTATTGATTGTAAAATATTGCTGGAATCAAAAAAAAACATTTTTACAAGAGTGAAAAATGTGTTTTCTTAATTTTGTGCGTTTGGAGTGATTTGAAGTGGCTGAATGGCTCATTTCCTTTGCCATTATGAAAAATCAAACCTTTCTTGACCACAGCGATTTTATTCAATCTGGATTTATGTGAAATTATTTCTCATGATCCCTCTTTTCATGTCCCATTCATGCTGAAATGATTCTTCATCAACCAGGTCTTGATCATTATCGTCTCCTGGCCAGGCCTCATCAACTTTACACTGCTGCCAAATTGAATGTCTCACACTGCCAACAGTACATCCTGTCACCTGATGAACTCACTTTCCAGGTTTATACTGTGTTGCAGGACTTGTTGAATGCCAGAACCTCACACAAAATCTACTTGCAGGAGTCATCTGGGTGCAGCCTCTCTGTCCACCCTGCTGTGTAGAAGAAGGGATTGATGATCCATGCCAACCACTACATTTGTGATGATATGTTTGGCATTGCAGACCACTGAAGTTTCTGATTGGAGTGCATTCTATTCTCTTCAGACTGTGCTGTAATGGAGACCTGAGTTCCATCTGAGGCCCAGATTACATTGAGAAAGCTGATTATTGAGTGGAAACCCACCTTTCATCATTTTCACATACAATTTAAGGAAGTGTATATAATGCCTGTCTTGCTGAGATATCCCACACAGGAAATTATATTGTCTGCAGAAGAGGGGCAGCAAGTCAGATTAGTCCACAAATGGCAGAGCTTCTTGTTGCCCACAGCTCTATGTTGTCTTTTATTTTGACAATACAGGATGACTACACATCCAGCAAGCGTGATTTTTAATTAAATCCCTAGCATCTGAGAGAATAATTTAATGATGGAACCTTCTCCCTTTTCTTTTGTTGTTGCCCTTGTTGTTATTGGTACTTTCTCATAAACTCCTCAGCAGCTTTGTCACAGCATCAACTTCTTACTTTAATAAACTGTGTGTATGCAAGCAGATGCTATCAGTTTAAGCCAGGAGTTTTCAAAGTCTGACATTGTGGGGCCCCTTCAGACAAAACTGAGACAACTGCGCTCCCTCACCACCCCACCCCACTGAGGGATAACTCAAACTCTACAAGTTCATTTTATGCAAAATATGAAACTAAAGGATCCATTAAATGTTGGCCTTTGTGTTTACGTGTGGTATGATTCCTCTGGCTTGGGAACATCTTGGAATCCCCCAGGAGGAGCTTTTGAGAATCTTGTTGACATATTTTGAGAAAAAAGTCATAATGTTATGAGAAAAAAGTCACATTCGTTTTGAGAATACTCACAGTACAATGAGAAAAAGTTCACTTCAAGAACAAAATGTCCAATGTTTAGATTGGTTGATGGATCTTATGTCTTGTCATATTTATATTTGAAATATGACTGTATTTCCTACATATTACAACTTTTTTCAAATACATTTTTAAAATAAGAATAATAATAAACTTTATTTATATAGCACTTTTCTTAGCAATGTTACAAAGTGCTTTAGAAAAGAAAATAAAACCAGCAAGACAGATAAAAATAAAGCAAAGAGGAGCACAGAGGTAAAGGCAGAAGTACAGAGTAACAATAGAAGATGCACAATAATAGTAATAATAGGACAATAGAATGCACAGAAGTAAAATAATGATAAAAATAAATAAAAAAAATAACATCAATTAATAGGTGTAAAAACAATAAATACAACATATCAAACATTTCCAAAAGCTTTCACAAAGACAAAAGTTTTAAGAAGAGTTTTAAAAGAAGCTAGAGACCTAGTGTGTCTGAGTTCAGTGGGCAAAGAGTTCCAGGCTAGTGTGTCTGAGTTCAGTGGGCAAAGAGTTCCAGGGTGTGGTTACTCTGACAGCAAAAGCCCAATCTCTCCTAGCAGCCTGTATAATTTTCTTTGACAGATTGGCAAGGTTTACTCCAATAGAGCTGACAGAATTTGAGGGACCGAATAGAATGACCTCAGACTTGTCGTCATTAAATTTAAGAAAATTTTGAGACGTCCAGGATTTCATGTCAGAGAGGCAAGATTTAAGTTTGACTAGGATCCGAGGGTATTAATGGTAAGTATAACTGTGTGTCATCAGCATAAAAATGATAAAGCACATCATGATTCTGAATAAGCTGGCCAAGGGGCAGCATGTATACGGAGAACAGAAGGGGCCCAAGAACTGAGCCTTGAGGGACCCCACAATTCAACTGTGCTATCATGGAGGTGGAGTTACCCAGAACAACAGAAAAAGTTCTATTGAGGAGGTATGATCATAATAAAGTTAGAGCCAGGCCCTTGATGCCCACCCAGTTCTCTAGACGATTTAGGAGGATACTGTGGTTGACGGTGTCAAATGCGGCACTTAAGTCTAAAATGACTAAAATCGAGCAGTCACCTCTGTCTTTAGCTAGAAGTAGGTCATTAATTACCTTAACAAGAGCTGTCTCGGTACTATGCAATGCTCTAAAACCAGACTAGAAGCAGTTAAAAACACTTGCTGTTCATAAAAGAAGTCAATTGAGAAGAAATTATTTTCTCCAGAACCTTAGATAAAAAAATAAATAAAATTAAAAAATTTGTCTTTATTCTCAAAATTACTCCAGTGTCCCTAATACTCCTCATAATGCGTAATACTTCAAATGAAATCTAGTTATTTTGGAGGAAACAAAATAACAATGTCATATTATGCTGGTATGCTAATTATTTTGTTTTAAAGAGTTAATTATGAAGGTTTCTAGTTTGCCGGATCTGATACACAAAGTGTGGTTTAATGATTCATACTCTAGAACTTAGGGTTAGCTTATGCTAATAATATAACCAGAAGTGGTTCAAGATAACCTAAACTGAACTTTAAGCCTGACTTTGGTTAGCCATACACAGTAAATATAATAAAATTAATTGTTTTGACAACAACATGTATTTTTTTTAAGATCACTTTGGTTTTGATAGCTAGAGACTGAACTGGATGTTTGAGGTGACAACAGTAAAATTTAACTGGGCTCAGGTTTGATTACCTTGCCAGGCAGCTGGATTCACAAGATGGCAAGATCACGTGAGAATCCATCTTGTCATGCTTCAAGTTATGTGATTGTGACTGAACCACCAGTGGTTCAGACCAATCAGTGTCCTAGAACTACTGGCAGCTACGGTCGTGGTTTAGGTGTGACGACAGCATAAGCGATAGCCAGACAGACAGATGGTTCATCCACTCACCTGCCATGTATTTTTTGAAAGTGCCTGCCCTTTTCCAAACAGTTTCTAAGGACGACTTCTCAGATGGTTCTGTGTAACAAACCATCTGGCGTGTCAGGTTCAGCTTTGTAACAACTGAGAGAATCCACACACACATGCAAATTATATTCATGTAGATGTTTAATTATAATAATTTTATTTTATTTTCCAGGTCTAAGCTCAATTTGGCATCAGCAGCTAAAGCTTAATGAACAGTCTAGTGCATAATTTGACTACAAAATACTGGTGAGAAATATGATCAGATATCTGTTGTGGTATGGTATCGTTTTATAGCTTTTATAGATCTATTGCCATATAATTCAAGTTTAGCTACATGTAGCATTTAAAGATGCATTTTTATTTTGTCAGAGCTCCCAAATCACACATTTTCAAATCAAAAATTAGCAGAACTAAGGAGTACTTTCACACCGAGGCCACTCATATTTGTACTAAAAAAGGAAATGAACTGGCAAGTGAACATACTTTAACACCACACACACACACACACACACACACACCTGCTGTAATCCCCCAAGCTGATGCTGTGAATATATGTGTTATTAAGCAGCTTCCTTGTTAAATAAGTCTATCACTGTCTCCTCCAGAGTATTAGCCATTAGCTTTTTATCCTCTGCTGGCCTCCTGGGAGCCAGAATAAAGAGGAGTGGGGAGAAGCTTCTTAAATGTCACAATCTCCCTCCCTCCCTCTCTCAGGTTTTTGTGTTCATGCATGTATGAGGCTGTGTTTTTTTAAGTTTATACATGGCTGTGTATTCATGTGTGTTGTCTATATGAGCTTGCAGCCTCATTAGAGAGAAATGCAGAGTGTGTTTGCAGGTCTGTGTGAGGTCATTACTGGATGTCAGAGTCCAGGTGAGACTCTCTCTGCTCTTTTGGTGTGGAGCAGCTAACATCATGAGAAAAGGTCAGGACAGAGTTGTATATTGACTCTTGCTGGAGCCTGGGGAATGCTGGGACATATTCACAAGTTCCAGATTTCACACGTGTGTACACCATTTCACCGTCCGACAACCCCACATGAATTATTTCAGACAGTCAAAACTAGACAACCCTTTTTTAGCAGTTGGCTAGTTGGGGGAAAAGGTATTTTATAAATGTTTTACAATCTAATTTTCCACTCATTATGTAATTGACAGTTTAGCTAACACCAGCTTGCAATGTACATTTTATACAATATTAATCAACAAACCTTAAAGCTGTACTAATCAATCAATCAATATTTATATCCATAAAAATATGGGGGAAAAGATGGAAGAAACCTCAGGAAGAGCGATAGAGGAGGGAACCCTCTCCCAGGACGGACAGATGTGCAATAGATGTTGTGTGTACAAAATGGAACACAAATTATAGAACACAGCATTGAACAGGATAATAAAATTATAATTGATTTATATTACATATGAAAAACGTGACGAAGAGGATGCCAAGCAGCTCCCAGGTGCCACCAGAACAGATTAGGACCTGAGCCATGCAACCTCCATCACCATGGAGACATGGCAGGAGGACAGACTACACATGCACACAGGGGAGACTCACATCGCACCATTCACATACACGGGAGAAGAGACAAGAAAAGACATTATTCACACAGGAGAGAGAGAAGGATAAAGACATCATTCAGAGAGAGAGAGAGACATGAGGGGAGGCTGAACTCCTGCAGGATGGGGAACAAGATCCAAAACCTCAGGAAATGGCACTGACAGCCAGGGAAGCAGAGCGGTTCCAGAATAGGTGCTGGTCCAGCAGGAGATGCCTGAGAGAAAAGAGAGGACAGGAGGAGAAAAAGGGAGAGAGAGGGAATAAATATAAGCCCCTTTCACACATGCAGTCTATCCCTGAAATGTTCAGGAACATTTCCTACATGGGGTCATGTGTGAATGGGAGCAGGGATCGATATTCAGGGAAATCTATATCACCAATATCCTATCTCAAGACCTAGTAACATTTCGGGGAAAATGCCAGTACAGTTGTGTTGTGAATAAAAGCAGCAAGATTGCAGGGAAAGGCACGTAAAGGGTTACATCTGACAAAAGACACTCTCACGTGGAGCGAGCAAACCAATCACAAGACTCCACTGAATAGAGGAGACATTGCTATTTTTTGAATATATAACACTCTTTTGTAAATGTTTATGCACGTAGCTTTAACAGTATTGCCTTCATAAAGCCATATCAATTATTCAAACCTCTGTCAGATGCTCAGCCACGCTCAAGCTGATTATTCAAAATCTTCAATCTGACGGAGCTAATCAATATGGCTTTATGAAAGCAATTCAGTTAGTTATGTGAATAAACATTTACAAAAGAGTGTGAACAATATATTTAAAATATTTATAATAATATTTATTTATATAAAAACACAACACAAAAAAATAGCCATGTTTCCTCTATTCCAGCAACAGCTCCCTTTCAAAAGTCCATGTGTCTGTGTTTGGTGCGACGATGTCACAGCATCATGCTCCATTCAACATTTTGAACTGTGACTGATGTTCACAGCTAACATCATACTGCTAACTTCATACTCTACTCCGGTTTGGCAGCCTCCATCACACACCCTGTCTCTCTCTCTCTCTCTCTCTCTAAACCACACTCACTATGCACCACCCTTCGAAAGGGAAAACTGATCACCAATTAATTGATTTAGTCTCAGCAGCATTCACTCTTGTGCAACATTGAATAGACCACCATGTATATTCAAGCATTTATTTAAAAGACAATAAAGTAAAACACACAATATGTAACTTCACTAAATGCACCTAACTAAAGAACAAAAGGGAGTGTGTGTGCGTGTGTATGTGAGAGAGTGTGTGTGCTTGACTGTGCGTCTCAGAAAGAATGTGTGTGCGTTTCTTTGTTCTGCCTCCATATGTTCCGTGTGCAGGGTTTGAACACGTGAAAAAGAGCAAGTATGTGAGGAGCTTTGAGTTTCCTCTCCGTGTGTGTGGCTGTTTATGGCCAATTCAAAGTATATGTATGTGATCTTTGTAGGATGACAGTGCCAGCTTAGGAAAGAGATGAATTTGCATGCAAGACATGAGAGTTACTGGATCTCCAGTTCTGTGACTACGTGCGTAAAGCATGACTAACATCAATTAAGCTGTGTGGCTACCCAATAACCTAACTATGAATAGATAACAATAAAGCTCAGTGAATAATAGGATACTAAATCAATACATGTACATTGACAGAAGTTAAGCATTCCTGTGCTTAGCCATGTATACTGTTATGCTATGCTATGCCTAGTTAACATTACCAGTCCATGAAGGGAGAGGGTTTCATGGTTTGCTTTGTTAGCTGGCAATTTCATCGGTTGTGGATGAGCCGGGCTGTGAAGAGTTGTGGCTCTGATGTTGAATGCAGTCTTGGCTGTGCAGTGTCCCAGTGGTGCAGGTGGGAGGAAACCAGTCGCTCCTTTGTTCTCCTTGCAAAGTTGGCAGCTTGGTGCTGACTTGCTTTGCTGCTCCTGTTGCTTGTAAAGTTAGCTGGCAGACTTTGTGTCATAGCTGCTGGCTAAATAAACTTGTTTACTATCAGTTAGCAGTGCATACTTAGCTAACCAGGAATCTGTCTTAGGCAGGCTCTCACGTTGCTGCTATAAAGAATGAGTTTGGTGCATCCGCTTCAAGCAGACTACATGGTGGAGATCAGAAAGCCATCAGAGGAGAAGAGCGTAAGAGAGAAGAGAGAGAACAAAGAGAGCTGGGGTCTTGCTGGCCTGGTTGCAGCGGACTCCAGGGGATATCACATTACAGTTACAGTAATGTGATTGGATGGAAAAATGTCTGAAGATTTGTAAATAAAACATTTCTTTTTTTTATTTTAAATGCCACCTTCAGATATTTCTATTCAGTGCTTTACTCATATGTCACAATAGTAATGTTTTTGAGTTAATACATCTTTATTTGGGGGCTTTTCCAAGCATTTTACGATTAAATCAGCATACATATATTTCTGCCACCCCTTAAAGTCTCCATTCCACTCTCTTGCCAGCCCATGAATATTTCTCTAGATCTGTAGATCTCTGGTCCTGCAGGTCTCTTCATTAAGAGGAGCGTGTAGTCGCCTCTTTGTTCGCCTAGTTCTGGTAGTAAAATGTGCAACTGAGTACATTTAAGTCACTGGTGAATTTTTCAACAGAGCCTGTCTCTGCAGTGAAAGGAGCCAAGACTTCAGGCAACTGCTGACCAAATGCAGCTATAGTAGATGGTGAATACATATGTGCCGACATTAATAGGAAAGGCCAATGATGCTTCAGATTTAATGAGAAAATGATCTGATACAGTGGATGTGGCTGGAGAGACAGTCAGATCAGAAACAGCTATTCCTTTAGATCAAACCAAATCAAGGGTGTTACCATTGCAACGAGTCAGCTCATGAACAAACAGTGAACCAAGTGCCAGAGAGGTTTTACTTAGAAGATCACCAAACTCATTCAGATGAACACTGAAATCACCAAAACTTAGAATCTCATCAGAATGAATAATATTCCAGGTGGGCCAGGGCCAGGTGGCTGATAGAGTATCACAATGTGGAATGTTCATGGCTGAGGGAGATGAACTTAGAATAAGAACAGCCTCAAATTAGTTGAATTTAGTGTCAAGTTCAAAGAATAAATTTAAAATAGACATATATTAAGGTGACACCCCCATCTTATTTATTTGCTATATGAACAGAGTTGGAAACTGGCTGGTGAACATAGTGGAGCGTTTAACAGATAAAGAGCCAGATATTACTCTCAGGAGTTGGTGGAGACCAACCCAGAGATAAAAGGAGAGTGAATATTGGACTCACATCCATCAGGTAGACACATACACAACATGAATGCTCATGTTGCTCTGTGCCTGCTGCTCTAAATATGCTTGTTTGCTAACATATTTGCCATATACACTTTACATAGTGATCATATGTCAATTTTGTCTGCGTCTAAGTGGCCAAAAAAATGCAATTCATGCATCTTTAAATATACTATTGATGTGACAACAGCTTCTTCTTGAGTTTATGTCATGTTTTTTTTTGTTTTATTTTGTTTGTTTGTTTTTCCTCTTTCTTTGTGAGGTTGTGATCTTGTTGTAGTCTTAGGTATGTGTGATGTCATGTCAATAGTTTAACTGGCTGTTGCATAACTCTAGTTTTAAATAAGTACTTGGGGATGAGTGGTGCAGGTGTAAACCTCCCAAAATTGCTTAAACATTAAGATGGAAAGAGAGGAAAAAGAATGAAGTGAAAATAAAGAATTCCCTGAAGCAACATTAAAATGCATGCATGCTTTCTGTCAAAATTCATTGTTGTATTGAATTGAATTCAGTTAGTTATTCAGTCTTTCTTGTTTCCTGTTAAATCATTCTGTTTTTAACACTGCTGGGAAAATAATGTGTTTTTCCTGTCAGTCCTGGATGGGTTTTTTTGTTTTGTTTTGCTTTTTTCTCTCTTTCTCTCTGCTTAGCTGGTCTGTGTTTGTTTTATAAACATTTTGTGTTTCAGGGAAGTCAATGAAAGTGAAAAATATTTTTGCACATATTAAGACAATCCAATAGTAAAAAGTTTCACATTGGTCTATTGATAAAACACTGGACATTTGGTCACCATTAGACGACAGCCATTTAAAAGCTTGAATATTTTGCATTCCAACCATCACCTGCATGTGAACTTCCAAAGGATTGTGTATCAGCATTTAACCAATCATGCCATGTGCAACTAACTGTAATTTAGCATATCGTCATCTAAAAACAGTGAAACAATGCAAAGAAATCAGTGTCTCTGCCACAAGTAGAAACCATAAAAATAAAGAGGCTGGAATGAAAGACAACCTTGGACTTTTACGAGCATCTTCCATGGACAGTTTAGTTTGCAGAGCCCAATAAAACTTACCATTCATGTATTTCCTAAAGTGACCAACCCACCTACCTGCATCAGCTTGCCTTTTCCTAATTAGAAAGCCTCACAATGCTTTCACTGTTGACCTTATCAAAGGGAGCTTCTGCCTCACACGCCCCACAGTAGGCTATCTTCTGAAATTATAGCTTCATATTACTAATGTTGCAGCTCTAGCTGCTAATTACTCCCTAAATCTGACCTCTTTTTCATTACACTCTGTCCAATGTCTCTTGCAGGATTCTCCATTTAAGATAATTACATTTGGTGAGTTAAGGTCGAGTGCCATTAGACCCTATTAAAAATGTCATGAGTCAAAATCAAACATACCTTCTTTTACAGTTCTGGCTTCCTTTGTTGTCTGAACTGGCCTTTTTTGTCATTAACATTTATTCTGTGTGTGCACTGTTAGGGAAATAATTGCATTAATCATATGACTGTGTGATCACCTACATATGAGTAATCATGTAAACTGTGTGTTTAATCTATATATGGAGGCTGAGTTCAGCTGTGTGTGAAGGCCTTGGCAGTGGATGACTGTAAAAGGACATGTACCCAGTAGAAAAGAAACTTAACTACCTATCTCACCCACTGCTATAATGTGATGCTGTATTGTTTATTAAATAACAATTCCATAGCTGTTGCATGTGCTGTTTTTGCTTGTGGTGTGGTAAAGCGTTGGCTAATGTTGTAGCCTGTAAATGAAGAAAGAGGTCATGAACATACAGTCTGTGATTTTGATATTAGACCACTAGCACCTCTACATCTCTAGATTCCCTCCCAGCTTACTGAGACTTAACACAGTTAACCGATGCATTTCTGGTTAACTTTTATCTTGGTGACACCTCCTGAGAGACAAGGGTTTGGTGTTTTGCACCACATTTCCCAGGATTCACCTCGCAACACTGTTCTCAGCCCTTTAAGTTCTGTGGACAAACAGCAGCAACCTTAACTCCAACACAGCAACATGCAACATATCTGACGTAGCCCTGCTAACCAGCAGCAAACACAATTAAAAGGAAAATAAAATAATTCAAAATTGAATTAAAGAGAAAAGAACATACACAATGAAAAAATAAAGAAACCAGAAATGTAGTTTAAGTGCAGTAATAAGTTCCTTCAAAATTAATGAGGGAAGTGTAAGTGCGGTACAGAAGTTAAGCAGCAGAAAGGCACAGGAAAACAATTTTTCATTTAGATGTGATGGTGGCTGTATCTGGGGCACATTTAAAATCATGTGGTAGTTCCTTCTGAGTGCAGCATAGTAGCTAAAAGCAGCTTCACTATGTTTGTTCAACTCAAGGTCAGCTGACTGCATCCTAAGGATCTAAGAGACCTACTGGGATATAATGTTGTTTTTTTTTGTTGTTGTTGTTGTTTCGTCATCCCATACATCATTTGTAATTTCAAGATGTAAATCATCCTCCCATAGTGGTAATAGGGTGCAGTGAGGTAGGATTTATTGAGTGGATGAGACTATAGAGGTAGTGGTGTCAAAAAAAGGTCAGTATTAGAGGAGGAAGATTAAATTTCTCTGAGAGTTGTTGGAAGTTCCTTGATTGTTCTAATACCACAAACATGCCAGAAAGAACATGTTCCATCTATTAAAGAAAGGTGGAATAACAGATTCACTGCTAGTGGAGCAAGGAAAGAGAGGGTCTGTAGACCAAAATATCACCTGAACTGCTTCCATATCCTTAGTGTTGATTTAATGATTACATTTTGTCAGAGGAATTCATGGGAGCATGAAGAGCAGACAGGTGGACTGGTCTAGAAGAGGGGGATTCCATTATGAACTATGTTGGAAGAGAGTGGGAGCCCTCCAGATGAAGCCAAAACTGAATCACTCTCAAGTTAGAGGCCCAGTAGTAAAATCTAAAATTTGACAATGCTAGACCCCTAAGAGGTTTTGGCCTGTGGAGTCTTGGAATCTTCCTATTCCAAATTAATTCAGATATTAATTGATCAATCTTACAAAAGAATTGCAGGAGAAAAATGGGTAGATATCAGAACAAATTGGAAAACTTTGGGAAGGTATTCATTTTGATAGAATTGATCCAGGCTACTAAGGATAAGTTTAATGAAGACCAGCTCCCAGGATCATCCTGTCTCTGAGCAGCTAATGGGAGAAAGTTGGATTTAAGTAAATCCTCAAATCTGACTGTAACCTGAATACCAGAGCTCTCAATACTATTGAAGGCAATCAGAAATGGAAAATTGTGCAGTAATTTCGCACTACCAGATTCAAAGGTCATATCTCTCGTTTGTCCAGATTAAGTTTGAAAGTTTGCAAAATCTCATTGTGGAAATGGAAGAAATAGATCCTGATGATGAAAGAATGAGGCACTACACTCCTTGTAGTGCACAGGGAGTGGTGGGTTTGGTCAAGTGAAAGGCATCTCACCCAGCTTCAAAACATCTCTTAGTAGCAGTGCTACAAAGTTGGTTGGGCGAGGACCCTCCAAACTCTCTGGAACCCCAATCAGATGATTATTTCTCCTCAGTCTTTCTTCTTAGTCCTCACATTTGTCCGACAGTTCTTTCACCCAGGCTTTTAGCTTGGTCAGCTGGCTGCAGCTGTCTCAAACACACATGTGGTCTGCTCATGAGAATTTAATCATTGTCATAAAGGTTTGCCTGTATTTTACATTTCTTGTCTTACAGAAGTAATCTCCGAGCAAAGTTCAGAAGCCAGTGAGTCCATTTTTACACAAATATCTTCTTTCATGGAAACAAGCATCAATTTGAGCTGCTCCCGGTCTTGAGGGTTAGCAGGGTTAGCATCATAGACTGTATATAAAGATGGACGTTGCAAGGTGTGATGTCACCTGTTGTTCTGCAGTGGAGCTGGTTTGAAGCCCAGAATTGCAGCTTATGGTGGGCGCTGTCTTTTCTGTTTGGAGCCAGGTCCCTTCAAATGAGGAGTGAAGGTGTTGCCTTTCACACTCTGCAAACATGCCCCGCTACCTAGGACCCAAGCTAATGCTAGCTTACAGGGAACACCGGGCGCTGCACAGTTGCACTGTTAGCTGCTT